>NC_132890.1:29506079-29806079 GCF_030463535.1 Salminus brasiliensis | reverse complement strand
CTCACGTCAAAAACTCCTCTTCCTGATACAATACATGCATAAGAGCCAGTATCGGCACTAATGCCAATGTGGTATTGGCATTGGTGCCAGACCAACAATGAAATTAGCATCTGGGAAAAAAAGTGAGATGTATTGTAAGTCACTGTAATGCTCATGTTGGGATCACGGTAATACTGTTCATTGCTGTAATTCTACATATGACAATCATCTTTCTTAATTTTCATTGAGTAATAAAATGTGTTAGGTTAGCCTATAGCCACATAGCCAAACCTGTGCCACAGAACTACTGCGTAGTTGTCCTTCAGCCTGGCAATTCTATGTCAGAACCTACTGGTTCTATTTTATGGCCCTAAGAATAAAGCAGGTCTGCTGCAAAAGATAGCCCAAGTGTGGATCCCATACAGCATGGTGCCTCTTCTTGCCATTGTTATTGAGAACATACTGTTCCACTGATGCAAATAACAGACACTCTTAAGTAATTTCTTCTTCCACCGCTTTCCCTTTTCTCTGCTGTGTGTGTGTGTGTGTGTGTGTGTGTGTGTGTGTGTGTGTGTGTGTGTGTGTGTGTGGTTACTACATTGTATTCAGCATTTTCACACTAATTTGGCATGCCTTTTTTTAAATAAAAAAAGGTCCCTAAGCTGGGATTCATGAGAGTTCTCTCACTCTCAGAGGGAGATGTATAGACAAAGCCATGCCTTTGGGATTGGTATGGTAATGATGTTTGCCCGAGCCGTGGCCTCCTATGGCGGTGATGTGTTGTCTGTAGCGCCAGGGTGACAGTCACAATAAACCCCAACGTGTAACAGGATCATGCGGCCTCTTCTGGAATCCCGCCTCAGAGACGAAAAATCAATTCGGCCAGGGCAGCGTCCAATAAACATCTCGTGTTCGACATAGTAAACAAGCTCGTATTTTTTCTCGCTGCCATTGATCCGGACAGAGTGACTGAAACAGTCGAGTGACTGACATCAGTCATCAAAAAGTGTCTCCAGTTCTGCGGTTCCTATCTGCTGTCGTTTTCGAGGGTTTACGAGTGACTAGGAGTGTGTAGAATGTTCGTACCTCATGCTTGAAACAGTGGAGTGTCTTTGTGAAGTTACACTCTGAATGTTCGGTCACGCTGAGGAACGAACACCATGTGGAAACGTGTGTGCACTCTTTCACACAATCCACACAAAGATGATGTCATATTCAGTCAAGGCTGAGGAACTGGCTGGAGTACAGTGCAGTCAGCTGTTAGTTTCTGGGCGTAGGTTTTGGTGTAGTTTGAGTTTGTTTTGGTTTGTTCTCTTCCCTGAGCAGAAACCCTGAGGGGAGTCCCCCCTCAGCCCCCACCCACAAACACACATTGCTCGCTGAGCTGAATTTGATGTGTTAACAGCTGCTAACGTCCACACGGTCAGCTCTGTAAAGCCTTTGTCTGAAAGAATCTGAGAAAGTGTATAATTAGGCTGTTGAGGCGAATACTGACATTTCTGCCATACTGAACAGTCCGGGAAAGGCCTGTAAAGGCACGTTTGGTTGATGTGACGTAGTACCTTGCCCTCTCGTACCGATTTCTGGCTTTGCTACTATAGCTAGAACTGCAAAGGTATTCACATACGTATCAATATGCATGATTTACTGTATTTTGTTTTATTTGGTCAATGTTTTTTTGTCATTTAAAAAGCAGTGTGAGAATTTTTGTATTATTTTCAGTAATGCAATGTTGTACACCAGAGATGGGCAGTTCTGGTCCTGGAGGTCCCAATACCCACCCGATTTTGTGCTTTTCTTGCTTAAACACACCTGATTCAACTCGGGGTATCTAAGGTACAGAGGCTTTAATTGTGGATTTTGTCAGAGCAGTATGGAGCTTGCAAACAGGTGGGCCTCAGGATGGACTACTATGGGTGAAAAGGGTCAAACTTACTGATATTGATATTTTCTTTTTAAAAGCAACTATTCTTTAAAATGTCATATACATATTATCAAATATAAAGTATGATTTTCTTGTTTATCCCTTGGGAACAGGGCAGACACGTGAATGTTGACCTCCTACCTATAACCCATATGACCATATCTTCAGCAGCAAACCAGTGCTATAGAGCCTAGAAGCTGATTGAGGTACTTTTAAACATCAAGGACTGGGACAGGTTTAAAAATATAGGCTCAGCTTCGTCCAACAGTATACCAGTTTAGAACGGGGCCTGAGGCTGGAAACTGTGAAGAAATTGACGTCCCTCTCAGTGGTGCTCTCAGCAGCGCGATTGCGTAATTAATCAGGGTCACTCAACCAGGACATGGCACCCGCTCTCGTTCTCTCTCTGTGTTGCTCCAGCCTGGAGGAGAGGGGTGACATCACTTCCTGTGTGGTCGTGATCTTTGCCGCCGGCCTTTGAAGCATCATGCTGTTGCCTGCTGGTTCGCCCTCGCTGATCTCGGACCAGTTTTGCAGCTACTTCCTTAATATGCAGCGAAAGATGAGGGCGAGGAAAGCAGATCCCGGACGAGCCCCCCAACTCAAAGGCGTCTCTTCCGCAGGGAGCCAACCTGCGGATGAAGAACCATCTGGGCCTGTTGGTTCTGGCGCTCTGGGAGACAAAGGCTTGCTGTGCCATGCTTTTATTAGAAGCCGTGTGACTGGGTAAAGGCTTTGCCACACCAGTGCGCTCACCCGCTCCCAAAAATATCAGTCTGGTCACACTTAAATAGGCACAGGGCTTGTCATTGAGTTTATATGGTAAACAGGGTGGTAGGGTGTTGACATTGTAAAATTATGCCTCTATCTTTGAAATATATTATATAGTAGTCTACCTAACTAGAGCTATATATGGAAAATGACCACATGGCTAAGTACATGTCTGAAAAAACAAGTAATTTCTTATGTAATTGCACAGTGTTAAATACTACTGTATAAAAACAACTATAAGAATCAAATTGGGACCAAATGACACATGATTTCTTGTTAGTCCAGATCCAGTACAGCTGCATAGACAAAGAAATGTTAAATCCAAATTATAAGGGTACCTGTAAAGAAGGGTGCCCAAAATGTACATCTTGTTTGAAATCCAGTAGATCTTCGAGTAGAGTAAATGAACAGATATCTGGTAAACCAGAATAAAAATAAATAAAAATAAATAAAAACAAAGTGAGCAAAGGCCTCTGGGATTAAAATGTAGATTTACTTTTGGGATTTACTCTGTACTTTGAACTTACTCTATTTGAAAGTAGTGCTATTTAAAAACATAAAGTCTCTAAATTGTTTGCCTGTTTACTTTCTCCATCTTCCCTTGGCACCTGCACTTGTTAACCAAGTACTTGACATTCACTTGCACTTTCCCAAGCTGACACCTTTTGGACAAGACATGCTCAGTTTCATCTTTTAATATCCCTTGTTGAGGAGTTTAGTCAAATATATGTATTTACCATGTTGTAACTCATAAAAGCATAGCTAGCCATCTTGCATAACTTGCTAGAGGAGTTTGTTTGACAGAAATGACTTTGTAAATGGTTCTAAAGGTGTAGAGGAACCATCTACTGACTGACAAGCAGTGGAAGCTATAACCACCAACCCAAAGGCCCTACGTTCGATTCCTCATACACACCACATTTCCCTTGTGGAACTCCTGGTATCTGGTGCTGAGGCTACGATATACCTGATTCAACTTGTAAATTAATTACGACTGTGAATCAGATGTGGTTCACTGTGCAGCACTGCAACCTTACTGGTTCAGAGTTTGAGAACCTTTCTCTCCAGCAGGGTCACTTTTCAGCTTCATGTATCCACTCCGTAGAGTAGTGACCCAAATGTAGGTTGAAGAGAAGGTTTGGGGTTTCTGACCCCTGCTCAGTCTCAGTTCCACCTGGCTGGGGTATCTTGCAGTTTTATTGGGGAAAGTTTGATCTAGGTTACAATGCTGGGCAGAACATTTTTGAGTGTCATCTGTACTCCATTGTTGGCCTGTCTGATTTTGAGGTGAGGCTCAGGCAGTTGTTTGGCTCATTAGAGGAAGATGTTTTTCAGTCAAGTTCCACTGAATTTCCTCTGGATTTCTTCTTGTTAACAGGGAATGCACAGTCCAAGTAAGCCTAGACATTACAGCCACCCACAGCTCTTTCATAAAGGAAGATGTCCTTCAAATGTTCATTCTTTCAGTGTTTTAAAATTAAAAATAGGAGGATTGTTGTTTATTTCCAGTTTTCTCTCACCAAAATAAAGGTTTTTCGGTCGGCCGGTGTTCTGCATAAGCGCACACTTTTGAAGAACTCAGAATACTGCTTTTGCACTCAAGCAAAATCAAGCTGTCTTGTCATAATAAGCGTTTTCATCTCCGCTTAGCAGGAGCAGGTTTTTAAAAGCACATAGAGGGATTACATTTATGTTAATTTCTCACCCCAGTGAGCGCTTTTGGTAAACATCATTTGCTCCGGATGGCTCCTGGACTGTCAGCTGTTTCCTCATCCCCGTCTCAATTTTTGATAAGCTTTTTTAAAGAGCGTGAGAGATCTCCAGATGAGGAACAGAGAGGGGCTCAGAAAGCCTGAAAACACCCAGAATTATTTGCTTGTTTGGTGAACACCTCAAGCAGATCCTGAGGGTGGTTTCTGATGAAACTCGTTTTTCAGAATTGAATAGCTTCTCTGATCAAGCATCTTCGACATCAATAATAATAATGCCATTAATATTATTACTGCAGGCTGAATAGACAGATATATGCCAACACACAAACACAAAAACAATGCGTCTGAAATGTGTAGCTTGGTTAATATTTATATAGACATTTTTAGTGTTTTGAAAAAGTAACACTGCTAATATAAGAAAAGGAAGGATTGTTTTGCAAGTTTTGCATGCTCTGGTTTTGGGCCTGTGCCTGGCTGGGTTAAGTTATCTCAGATAGGTTTGGTTACGGCTCTCTTGGGAATCTGGCTTTTTTTTGCCATTGATTTGCCATTGACTCACTTGTTCAACCTGTCTGTGCATGTGTTGCTGCTTTACCCGAGTCCAATAAAGGGCTGTTAATTGATTTGTGACCGGGAGCCAGTCTCTGTCTGTTTTAGGACTCAACCTGTTTTGTCTTGCTGAAGGCTCGTGCAGGACAGAGTGGCTCTGAATAGCGCTGTTGGGAAGGTAAAACTAGACCTGGTGTTACTGGACACTTGGTATGTTCTCTCACTGCTGCTGTTATGCAAACCCTCCGCACAGCTTTGGTTTACACACAAGCCAAACTGAGAGCGTCTAGAGTGTGTAAATGTGTGTAAATGTGTGTATACTGGTGCCTGAGGGTAATGTCCCTCAACCTTGATCTGCCTCCTTCTAACTAATAATTATGGCAGTTTAATGCTTTGTAATTTTGCTGTAGTGCTGAGGAGCTGTCTGGGGTGGGGTGATATGAGGATATGTTATTGTTATTGTGATAAATTATGTCACAAAACTTTTTTCGGAGTGTTTGTTGTGTATGGCAAGTACTCCTGGAACACAGAACACCTGCATGGATCACGTAAAAAGGCCAAGTACAGACCAACTATAGAAAACCTGTAAACAATAACATTCCCAATATATCTGCTTAATGTACATATTAAAATGTATTAAAAAGTATTTTACTAGTTTTTTGCTTGTTGCTCTTTTCTGTTACTTTTTTAACAGATTTTTTGGGAAAGGGTTAAAGTCAAAGGGATCCTGTGCTATGGCACATGAAGACTGATTGGCTGTTCATTGGCTTTGCAAAGTTGTCCATGTGCCATAAGGTTATAAGAAAACTTGAATGGTTGGGGCTAAACTCAGCAAATACATAGTGTTGTTGTGACGTCACAAAAATAAAGACGTGGGCTGTATTGGTTAGTGAACTGTACATTCCCGAAACAGGGTTTATAGGTTTTACAGGCAATACTTAAAAATGAATATTAATGTTAATATATTAATGTTTTGTCTGCTGACCCGTTGTCTGCTGACCGCTAACTCTTCCAAAGGCCAGTGTGTTCATGGATCTTCTGTTGCTATTGTCAACAGGATTCAGCATTGGTCTGGCTGCATCTCAAAAAACACACGCACATACAGACACACTCACACACACACACACACACACACACACAGATCCTAATCAGCTGATTGTGTGCAGTGGAAAAAGGACACTGTTACACATGGACACACAAACACACACATACCTCTCCTTAAGTGGAGCTGAAATGAAGTGGCGGCTCTTCACCCACTGACCCTGTGGGTGATTTGTGACTGACACTTAGAAACAAAAATAAAAAGATGAGTTAATTTTAGGGCAAAAAAAAAGCATGTGAGAGGTTTTGAGAGTTGCTGAGGAATGTCCCTAGACTGGTGTGGGATAGAAAGAGGTTAAAGGGGAAGCAGCCTCTTTAGTTTGTGACTTATTATGGTTGCTGTGACTTATTTTGGTTGTTTTTCAGCCAGAGATAGTTGCTTTAATTCCTCATGCTAGATCATTTACCTTTAAAAGGCCATTATCATTGAAAACAGAGTAGAAAAAAACAGCTTGATATAGTATTTATAGAACTTCTACAATACTACTACTAAAAACTTCTACTCAAATAATCTCATTACTGATATGTAAATGCGTTGTTGCGATGTTACAAAAGCAGCACATTTACATATATCCGCTTAATAGGTCTGCTGCATTTTAGCCGCACCCATTCATATCGCTTAGTCCTAAGGGATAAAGACAAGTTGAATGTAAAATAAAATCACTAAAGTAAAATAAAAGAATTCTTAATAGATTTAAAGAAAACCATTTGTGAATAGGACTTGGGGTATTCCATCATATAACCATGTAAAACCAGCAAGTTTTTGTGATCACATGTGGCTCTATAGTTTTATGTTTTTGGATTGCAAAAAGAGAAGCTTTACTGAGGCAAAGTTCATCAGACGGACCACGTCAGACCAAAATTGAATTCATATAACTATTAAGCAAACTGTTTGTTCTGGATCAACTGGGATTGCTCAATCTGTCCTCATGGTAAAAGAACGGAGCCATGAGAGGGCAGAGGTGTGTGTGTGTGTGTGTGTGTGTGTGTGTGTGTGTGTGTGTGTCTGTGTGTGTGTGTGTGTGTGTGAGAGAAATATCTGAGGTCACAAAGATCACACTGACCCAGCTTAGTTCAAATGAGCTGACCTTGCAGCTTTTTAACAGGTGGACCTTCTCCTTTCAGACTGCTACTTGATGTGCCCCTAAATGCAATACATTTGCACCATTTTCTCCTCCTTGCTTCCTTTAGTTTTGCACTGGAGCTGTAATGGGGATTTTGCAGGAGAAGACTTTCATGGAGAGTCAATGTAAAATAAGAATTTATTCCAAGTAATTTACAGCATTTCTATTGGTGCATTCATCCAGAGTTGTTGAAATGTCAGGATTCAAACCATGGGGAAACCATCTAAAAATGGAGATACATGGTTTTCATTGGACAGCAGAGAAATTTATTTTATTTCATTAATGTCTTCATATATTTATTAACATGTGCTTAAAACACAATCCCTTGTCTCCCTACAAAGTTTTGAGTGTGTTTCTGATTCATGTCCCAGTGTAATGTCGGAAGTCCTTGTCTTACCTGAGTCTCCGTCCCATTTGCTAATTCATTTCAACTCATTTGGGAATGATTCAGTGTGACGCAGTAGGCTGTAATTTGATTCACTAATTATATGCCTAGAATTTGTCTGTTAGACAGCAAGACAATGGTCCTCTCATGGAACTAACCTCAACCAACTCATGTGGCAGCAAAACCGATGGTGTTTAGAGACGTTACATAAGCATATTTTAACAAACCGGATCAAAGCAGCTCTGTGTTTTCAGATTAATACTTGAATTTCAAAGAGTGCTTTTAGATGGGCTTAAGTGTGTGTGTGCATGTGTGTGTGTTCGCACAACCTCTCTGTGTGGGCTTCCTTCTGAGGCTGTACAATTATGACAAAAATAATTAACTGCATTTAGAATGAGAAACAATATTACATTGTTTGATTTCTATTTGATTTATCTGGTAACAGGCATGAGATTTACTGTATGGCACCATTCCTAAGGCTACATGACAGAGTAACCTTAAATGATACCTGACATAAGTCTAAATAAACGTTTGTAGAGGCTTATTCGTTAGTTATCTCAAAGTCTACACTGGTCAGCACTTGTGAAAGATTGACATGGATTTGGACTGACATTAGGTAACGCCTCCTGGGTTAAAATATCACGACATATTACAGCAATTGAATTTGTAGCTCAGTTTTTCTGCTATGTCAGGGACATAATGGTGATTTAAGTGGCAACTTGACAAGCATGGCTGATTGCAAGCAAGCAAGCGAGCAAAAACTGAGCACGGCTCAAAAGATGCTTTCTTTTAGTTTTGAACTGTAGCTATGTACGTAGCCAAGAAACCAAATAAATCAATTAGCCCAGAATGTATTAAATACAATAAATAAATAAATAAATGTTTTACTAAAAACAAGGTGACTTGCTCTTTTTTTTTCTTATTTAAATGTTAATATACTGAAAGTGTTGCTTACTTATGCCTTTATCAGCAAAAACGCCCTATTTAAAATCTAATTATGTTAACAATGCTAACTACATTAGCTACATTCCCATCCAAATATTTTTTTATGACAACATATTAACGCTTCAAAAACGCTACTGGATGTTGCTATGGATTTTTTAATTCATGCCTGAATTAATTACATGAATAGTTTGCAGCGTTTGGCTCAATAATGTACAATGTCGTACATTTCCGGATTGTTATGGCTACTGCACTTGCACAGGTGTCTACATCGAGGATGGGGGGGGGGGGGTGACCCTCAAGCTGATTGGCTCCCTTCGTCGAAGGGCTGGACTTTATTAGTAAACAGATGGCATGTTGAGCGTTCTGAGAACTCCCATTCATGTTCCAACCAGTAGCGGGTCTCCTTATTAATAACGTATCTGAATTTGTGCAGAAAGTCTATAGAAACTTTAGCTACTGTTCCTAAAATGGATTTAAAAAGTTTATGAATTGTTTAAAAAAATTACACTCTTTATTCTGCCCCCTTTTTCTGCTCTGGCTCTTTTACTTTTTCTCTCTCACTGTCACTTGTCCACCCCCACTGGCTTTCTGCAGTTTTTTTTCCTGACTGGTGCAGAAGCTCTGAACACTCCTCCTCCTCCTCCTCCTCCTCCTCCTCCTCCTCCCTCTCCCTGTACTGGAGCTGCTGGATTTGAGCCTATTACATAATGGGCATTAGTGGGACAATAAATAGAATCTCTCTCTCTCTCTCTCTCTCTGTTAGCCCTAAGGCTATGCAGTACAGAAATCTCCCTTGAGGGATTTAATTTGCGGAGGATGATTTCCCATGGTGCTTTTTGAATGAGTCGGAGGTCGTCAGGCTTAAAGCCTCTGTGTTTTTTTTTGTTTTGTTTTGGTGTTATTTGGTAATGCTGGCCATGCATCAGTTGCTGTCAGTGTCCAGAAAGCAATTTGACTCTTCTGAAGGACATACTCATGTCTTGTCGTGTCCACTCTGGCTGCTCTAGAGTGAGCTGTGGAGTAAAGGGTATATATGGTGCTTCCTCAGGGCCTGATTCATTAACTCCAGCACCCTTGGTTTCTCCCTGGTGTATTGAGATGTTGATGGAGTTAGCTGTAATGGAGAGTGAGTTAAGTGTATAAAATCCCATTATTAAAAACCTATTAACATGTGTAGAGCTGCAGGAATGTCAACTGTCCACATGGCCTTCGGTGTATTATAACATGTTTCAGCACGTTGACACAGTCATATTAAAAAGTGACCTCTTTTTTCACTATGGTTGAAAATACAAGCAGCTCTTTACATTTTGTGAATATTTTAGGATAAATGCACCAAAAGCACTTGCAGTAAAATCTTCTTTTGGTAAATTTTGTTAAGCGATCATGGGCATCTGAAGGACGGGACTATGCAGGCATTTACTCCACCACTTTTCAAAATACTGGGGTGACGACACACCAATAACTCAGTAATAGAACCCATCAAAATCTCCATTTCAGTTTGAAGGCAGTTTAATTTAGTGGCAGAACCAATAAGAAACTCTATTCCAGGTTGGGGATGGTCTAATTAAGCAGCAGAACCAATCACATTCTCTGTTTCTGTTTGGGGGGTGGCATATGTCCCTCAGTGCTGGCATTGTTATTGACCTTCAGCTTCAGAACCACCTCAGATCAGCAGAGAACTGTACCCAGTCGCTGTATAATATAATGAATGACTCGCTCTCGTAAGACTAGATGAAAGGGAACTGTGATTTTATACTTTTATGATTTATTTTTTATGACCAATACAGAGGTTGGTGTGAGCTCATGTATGATATAATCCAGAAGCGTTCGTCTGAAGGTGACGTTTCAACTGCATTGATTTGTATAATATTAGAATTGATTATAATCAAGTCTATTCACATGCAGTAAAGTGTGCACTCCTGGTCCAATACAGTGGATCAAAACCCAATACGTGCAATAAGTCTGACCCACATTGGATCCTTTGTTTTTACTGCTTCTTATACACCACTGTGTATAATTTAAAAAGTGAGCAACCATCCAAGAGACATGGTTTTTATTTTTAGTATGTCTGTAAGCAGAGGGAGCCAAGTGAGGCTAAAATGATGTTATAAAACTTGTAGACGGGGGGGGGGCTTGTCAATGATGCCAGCATCTCTGGCCATGGCAGGTTTGTGTCAGGTGTCACTGTGCATCGCATCCACTCCGAACGCTGTAACAGGATCAGCAGCTTGCTGGCCAGTGACCGTGACGAGCAAGCCATGATTTCAGGCCATATGCACAGCTTGCTGATATTACCTGGAGTTGTATCACATCCCTGTGACAGGTTTGATAAATGTGGACCTTGATATTCTACATGTACTGATCTAGAATCAGTTTTTCTTTTATATATAATGACGACACTTGAATGGGCAGAGTTAGCAGCTGCAAGATCAATGGGCAGGACTACACTCATGGTTGGGACTATACTGCTTTAGACTAGGGGTGCGAGACTAAAGTGCTGAAGACTAAGTGAGCGGGCCTAAACTGCTGTAGTCTGAATGGGCGGGCCTAAACGGCTGCAGACTGAGTGGGCAGGGCTAAATGACAATAGGCTGGAAGGATGGCCATGTGACTGACCTCACAACCATGATGAATTTAGAATGGGCTTTACTTGTGAAGCTTGCAGACTATTCAGATTTTCCCCCACATACATACATTGCAAGTCTGGCCTTAACTTTCCCGAGGCTTTTTTTTGTGTCCGTTTGCTCGTATATATCAGTGCAGTCAGCTGGCGGATCCAGCCTTCAAGAGCCAACCCATTCACTCATTATTGTTGACTTCCTCCACTTTTCTAAAGATAATTACACCCATGACTAAAGGCCATACAGGGCTGTGTGTGAGTGTGCGCACTCCCTCGGGAGCTGCCTGTTCCTCAATTCATGATGATGTTTAATTATGTAAACGGTATCCCGCTTTCTTTTACCCGCGGCTAACGAGCGAGAGTTGATCAGCTTGATTAAAAGCGAAGAGACCTCGCCGGAGCTAAGATCATTACTGCCCAATAAAGTTGGGTCATGATTTTTGGTGCTTTTCTGTTGGTTTATGGTGTCCCTTAAACTCTTTGAGGCGCACTAAAGCACAGAAACTCGTTATGTGTGTGTGTGTGTGTGTGTGTGTGTGTGTGTGTGTGTGTGTGTAAAAGTGTCTGCAGAAGCTGGACTTCTGTAATCTATACAGCAGCTGAGTTACTTCGAGCAGAAGGAGGATTTGTTCTCTCTCTCTCTCTCACGCTCTCTCTCTCTCTCTCTCTCTCTCTCTCTCACGCTCTCTCTCTCTCTCTGTCTCTGTCTCTCGACCCACAGACAGGAAACTGTTCTCAGGTTCTGGCAAGAGTCCTCTGTCCAATCAGAGCGCAGGGCTTGTTGCTATGTGCGTTCACAGTCTGCCCTGCTTTAGCTGTGAGTGGAAAGTTTTTGGGAGGTAACTATCAGGGCGAGATGGCTTTGTTTTGAAACCACAGTCCTCAGGCTGCAGCCTTTCCTCTGAAAAGCAGTGAAGAATAAGAAGAACAAGAAGACGAAAAAACTAAAGATTACTAATGCTGAACTGTTCAAAAAAAGGGTTACATTAAACTGACACTTGACTCGACATTTACTGCTACTTTCTTACGTTCTAAATGAGACAAAGTTGTAAATAAGCTTAATTATATCATTTTATTTCTTTTCCTTTATTTATTAGGCATATAAGCTTTGACTTCTACAAAAACCTGCAGTTGTTTTGAGTTATAAAAAGTTTTATGGTGTGTGTTTTATTGTGTTAGTTAATTGTTAATGCCACAGCTTTGGCTTTTACTTTGTTAAAAATGCAAAGTAAGCAAGGTAAGTTTGCAGTTAGGCTACCTAGTACAATCTGCAGTTTTGTCAAAGGGTGAGTTTAACTGATTAGATGCTTGATCCAGTTCACAAAATCAACACCAGAACAGCCTTACCCAGAGACATCGCTCATTTAGGAAGCTCTGATGAAGCGGACGCCTCTGTGCTTGTGAGACTTTTAGGTTAACTCTTAGGCCAACGTCTTACCTTAGAGCTAGGGCTGGGCGATATGGTAAAAATACTATATTACGATATTTAAAGACTTTTTTTGCGATACACAATATTCATCACAATACATATAATCACATACTCAATACATCAGTAGCAGCAGATTCTTAAAAACTACAATTCAGAGTTATTTTTAATAACATCTGCTGCTCTTCATCTAATTAAACCAGTCTAATTACACTGTTAGTAATGAAACCTGCAGCTGATCAGTGTTTATTAAGCACTAACAGTGTCCTCGTTATGCTTAGAAAAGCATATTGTTATCACAATAACAAAATTGATCACGATACGATAAAATATCGTCACATTGCCCAGCTCTACTTACAGCCTCATAAACACCTGACGAATCCGCTTCACCAGAGCTTTATAACCAGGGTTTCCCTCCACAACATTGCATAAGCAGATAAATGGACGTTTGAGTGGATGCTTTAAATGCAGCACGTTCAGCCATAAGACGCAGGTCGTCTGCTTTGGAAGGCGATGGATATGACGTTATATGGTGTCCCACAACACTGATCTTTTTGCATAAAAGCTAGTTAGCTCTGCTCTGAATAATGTTAAATAGCCTGTTGGAATATTGGGTTGGTATAGCTAGCTGGCTACTTTATCATCAGTGTCCACAGCAGTAGCCTACTTCAGACTGCATTCCCTTTAAATACGAGGCAACCGTTAACCGTTTGATACGACATGACCGGGAGGTTAATAAATAAGCTAACTAGAGTGTAACGTGTTTGAAATTTTAAAAGGTGTGTGTGTGTGTGTGTGTGTGTGTGTATATTTCTACAATATACACAATATATGACAATTAAACTTTAGCCTATGTCTTGTTTATAAGTCAGAAAAGCAGTTTAGCTAGCAATTAAGTTAACTGGATGATTTGTTTATGGTGGGAAGTGGATGGAGAGGATGGGGTTAAGAGGCTAAGACAAACAGCTGCATGTGATAGTTAAGTGTGTATTGTGTGTTATCTTGATAGATTAACTCATATTAGGTAAGTTTAGCTCATTTATAAGTTCAATATGTGGTTAAGTGGCTAAGATAAACAGGCTCAGTAGCTGAGTGTTAGTTGAAGATTTGCCTAAGAAAAGAGAGAGAGAGTGTGTGTGTGTGTGTGTGTGTGTGTGTGTGTGTGTGTGTGTGTGTGTGTGTGTGTGTGAACTCTGAACAGTAAATGCTCTGTACATGGAGGTGTAATGGCCTCTTTGTGTTTCTGTATTTAATCAGTGGGCACAAAGTCTTCATGGCAGCCAGTGGGAATTACTGACCCGCACCCAGAGGCTTAGTCAGCGAGGCCACGATGCTTCTGTACAGGACGATCTGAGATACACACACAGATGCAGACTGATGCCAGGCTTTTTGTTCTTCCTCTGCCATAGATCTGGTGTCCTCTAGAGTTTAGTCAGCTTCTGGTCACAGCCTGTTATAGCAGGTAATTATAAGCATGTATTTAGGTCAACCGGTGAAGCTGGCCTGGCCTTTTTTTTTTTTTTTTTTTTGCTTACTTTTGTTTTTCCCATTTTTCTTTTATTCTCTATCTAGTGCTCTCTCAGGCATATGATGAAACTGTGTGTGTGTGTGTGTGTGTGTGTGCTTGGGCCACACAACGTGTCATTTGTTAGTGGTTATGATAACACTGGCCTTTGCAGTTCTAATATTACAGAGGTCTAACATAAGCCAATGAGGCAACTAACCAATCACGGCATTGCAGCAAGTGTTCTATGGATGTCCAGATGCTCACACTATACATAATGCACATAGTCCCACAAGTTACATGTCCAAAGGTTTGTGGACACCCACTGTAATGAAGGCATTCAACTGCTTTAGTCTAAACCCATTGCTGACACGAATGTGCAGATGCACACACACACAGCTTGACTAGTCCCTGTAGAGATATACTGCTAATAGAATAGGACTCTGGAGAAGATAAACATGAACCTGTTGGCACCATGCCTAATGCCAGGCGTGGGCTAGAGAGGTATAAAGCCCCTGAAAGCAGTGGAACTAATACTTTTGAGATGTTGTGTTTTTTTTTTTTGTTTTTTTGAACAAATATTTAATCTATAGAATTGTTTGTTTATAAATGGTCATTTGGTTGTTTTGTGCAGACTCGGCAGGTGCATTTGCACCACCTCTCTCAGACCTGCTGTAGCCAATCCCCTTCATTTTTCATAGAGAGAGAGAGAGAGAGAGAGAGAGAGAGAGAGAGAGAGAGAGAGAGAGAGGAGAGAGAGAGAGAGAGAGGAGGAGAGAGAGAGAGAGAGGAGAGGAGAGAGAGAGAGAGAGAGAGGAGAGAGAGAGAGAGAGAGAGAGAGAGAGAGAGAGGAGAGAGAGGAGAGAGAGAGAGAGAGAGAGAGAGAATATGACCCTTCGTCATCCTCTGGAACATGTGCTGTTCTGGAATCTGGAGGTTTTCCGTTAAACCGTCTCATTAGCCGTGCAGAGGAGAGCGTGCCGCTGGGTCTTTTGTCCGTCCCTCTATGTTACATCACTGAGTCCTTTGTGAGCGAGCACTGGGCTGGCATTGAGTTAGACCATGCGGTAATCTCTTGCTCTATTTACAGGCCCTATTATAAATATACAGGCAGATGTCCACTACGTCAGAAGCCCCCTATAGCTCTTATATACAGTGGCATGCAAAGGTTTGGCCACCCCTGGTCAATATTTCTGTTACTACGAATGCCTAAGAGAGTAAACAATGACCTGATTTCATAATAGCATGATGGCACATTTCTTTTGTATTTTGTAATTTTGCTCTCTCTAGCTCCGGCTGCTGATGGCAGGCAACATGAACACTTGCAGAAAGGCTAATCCTGTATATAATTTCAATCCCAATCTAATAAATGCTGCTCCTGAAAGCCTTAATTAAAAGATATCAGGTACGGTAGATTTGGGCTAAATCTGAGCTATGCAGGCCAGGCAGATGCCTAGGAGTGCAGGTTGCCTCTTCTGGTTGCTGTAAGGTCAAGCAGGGCTTTTGCAAATGCTGTACTGTTCATGCCTGTGGAAGACCCAGCACTTCTTTCTGATATGTGCCAATACTGTAATGTAAATGGCCTCAGACCAAAAAAAAGGACAATGTGGATTTGAGGATTTTGATCTTCTTTACATCTTCCACTTTTTATAGACAGTATGTTGTTTACTTTTAGGAATTGCTGGTCTTATTATTTGGGTCCATTCTTCACTCTGTCAGTGAAGTGTTCCCCATGCAACTGGCTGCAACACAAGCACACATATGTAACAGTTGGAGAGGTGTTCTTTTCATGATTGTCCGCCCCCTTTTCTCTCCAACATACCTTTACTCACTCTTAACTTTATCACTAGGACTTGTTACAAGGATGCACCATTCTCATTTAGCTGTTCCGTTGTATACTTTTGATGCTGAATTTTGTGGTGAGGAAGCAGACAAGTCTTTTTCTGATGACTCTTCAGTGAGGTCATGTTTGTGCAGGTGTCACTGCACAAAGTCTGCAAAATCATCCTTTTGCAGTCAACCAGGGATTTTCATTTGCCTTTCTAGCAACCCTACATCCTCTGAAAAGATTTTTGTTCCGTCAAACCTCAGCTTGACCTCCACTGTTCCTGTAACGTCTTCTTACAGTATAAAGTAAATATTCCTAAAGCCAGAAATAATTTAAGTTCTAGAGTCCTATGCAGCTGCTTAGAGGGTTCATGACAGATGATTGTTGGGACAAGGTTTGAGGAGTATGCATAAAACATAAAATGTGTGTCTCCTGGCCTTCATAGCAATGACTGTGAACAAGCAATAGCCCTATCAGGGCAATTAGGCTCTGAGACCTTTAGGAACGTGCCGGACAGCTCAAATCAGGTCCCTTTTTTACTTTAAAAGTGTACAAAGTAAAAATAACACTAATAAACACTAATCATGCTTAAGATGTTGAAAAAATGGTTTAATTATTTTAAATGTCATGCCTTTTGGAGATAAGCTCATGCTGTATTCTATTTACAGTTACAGATATTTTAACCAGGGGTGTTCCAAACTTTTGTTGTTTTTCGTTTCTCTGTGTTATTTCCAAAGTGGTTCTAATGACAGGCTGCATGCAGTGCATGCTTCAAATGAGGGTTCAGCCAAAAATCAAACTTCCACGGTTTTTACTCGTGCCTCAAATGAGTCGATTAGCCAAGACATGTTTTAGGCTGCTGTGTTTTAACTGCTTGCCTAAATCATCACACACATGGTATTTTACTTATGCGGTTGTTGGCACTATATGGTTATTGTTTATTAAAAATAGTACAACTAGCACAAAAGTATGGACAAATATCAAGCGTCCAGTCAGCTAAAGAAAACATGCTTTGGTGATTTCATACATTTGTGGTGGGAGTTGTGTACATGTTAGATGGATTCATTCAGGGGTGCATTGTTTGTTTTAGTTAGTAGTCAACAGTCTACATACAACCAGGTAAACATTAATTACCATATTCAAATGCTTATATCCAAAACAAGCAATATTCTAGCCTAGCATGTTGCTATAAATATTCTAGTGTTGAGTGTTACTATAAGTATTTTAGCAGAATATCTCCGTTCTTATTTTCCTATTTTTTCTCCCCAATTTTAGAATTAGGCCAATCACCCAACCCACTTATTAGTAACCTTCCCCCTATGTCATGTAATTCTCCCGGACACTGGAAGCTCAGAGACATGCTTAACCAACACGCTCAGAGACAGGCGCCTGTGGTGACAAGCATCACACTTGAAGTGATGTGGAGAGAGACCAAAGCCTGTTGTGCTCTCTCAGGCTCTGGCTGCTGATGGCAGGCAGGTTGAACACTTGCAGAAAGACTAATCTAATATACGCCGCTCCTAAAAGCTTTAATTAGAGCGATTGGGTACAGAAGATTTGGGCTAAATCAGAACTGTTCAGGGCAGGGAGATGACTAGGGACTGCAGGTTGTTGCCACTTTGGTCGCTGGATGGTCAAGCAGGGCTTTTGCAAAATACTGGATTGTTCATGCCTGTGCAGACCAGTGCTAAATTGGTGTTATTGCTGGTTGCTGGTTGCTATGCATCCCTTATTGTAATGTAAACGGCCTCATGTGGGACTTTTGTGTGCGTTTCCGTGACGGTTGGGCCAGAAGCACTGTACGTATGACCCTGTGGGCAGTCCAGTGTCCTCAGCTCACACACACACACACACACTGCAGTACTGCTGTTCTGCTTTCACTGAGCGAGTGCTGACATCATACTGTCAAATCATCAGCAGCTATGCAAGGACACTACACCTCTCTCTCTCTCTCTCTCTCTCTCTCTCTCTCTGTCTCTCTCCTCTCTCTCTCTCTCTCTCTCTCTCGTCTCTCTCTCTGCTCTCTCTCCTTCTCTCTCTCTCTCTCTCCTCTCTCTGTCTCTCTCTCTCTCTCTCTCTCTGTCTCTCTCTCTTCTCTCTCTCTCTCTCTCTCTCTCTCTCTCCCTGTTCCTGTCTGCTGTGCAGTAATGATCCACTGCAGTAATGGCCCAGTTCCCCTTCTGCGATTGTGAAAGAAGCACAAACAATCTGTAGACAGACTCGTAGCTGAACCCTCGGAAGGACATTGTGTCAGCAGATTACGTACTCTGTGATGCTTTGATCCAGTGAACTCACAGCTTAGCTGCCCCAGTGTTGCACAGTGTATCGAAAAGTTTGCTCCCTGATTTGTGTGGGACTTGATGCCTCCTCATGTCTTAACAGGTTAACGCACCAGATTGCCTGGGTTTACAGGCGCACTTTCCACTGAGCCACTGAGCTGAAGTGGTTTGCCTTTCCGCAAGCGCAGAAATCACTGTGTCTGTTTAGAGAGTTGGCCCTAAACCTGGTGAATGAGACCGTGACTAACCCCAGCCTACTCTTCAGTGTATATTTAGACTATTCCTCTTTACACACACGGATGCACACCTGCCTCGTACAGTCCATGCTTATCATTTTAGTTCAAGTAAGTGTGTGTGTGTGCGTGTTTACATGAGCATGAGTTGATGTCCCTAGACAGCCTTCTTGTTGCCATCTGATACAGGTTGAGGTCAGAGTTCCTGGTCTCTATGTTCTCTCCATGACAGGAGATTGATGAGCAAGGCCCTGCTTTTGGACCAACCTCTTTTTTTGCAGTGATCAGCTTCCGAGGCAGTCAGTAATAGCCTAGTCTGTTTCGCTGACTAGCGTGAACACTAAGGGGAAAGACAGACTGCAAGTCTTAATAACAGCTCTGTTTCATTTCCAGGCCGCCCTGAGACTGTAACCAGATTTTCTCCACCAACTGTGACCTTTTGGAAAAATAGGCAACTGGGGGGAACCCCAAGAGATAATTCTGAAATATTTATCAAAATATTTAATCAGATTCATTTATACATATGACATCTTTCAACCACTGTAAACTGGCTGTTTTGTGCTGAAAGATACAACCTGTACGTGTCTAGTACGGTAACGCTAGCTGGCGTAACCTGACCTTAGTATGTCTATCAAAACACTGTCCATTCCAAATTGCATGTGATTATACCGTGGCTTTCTGTGGTCTGGATATGGCTTTAACTTGTAGTATTGTATAGTGATGTGTGGGGCGCTGGGGAATTTAGTAGTGTTTGGAGTCATTGAGTCAATGAACACGTTCAAACACTGGTTTCCAATTTTAGGATATAGCACCAGTGTGCAACAGGCTTTACGCTACATTGCAAATACAATAGCTAGTTTAATCTGCCTTTCTCTCTTCCTCTGCTCCCTGCCTTTATTTTACTTCTTGAAATTAAAAGCCCTCTCCACAGTTTTATCATTGAGATTCAATGATTGAGATCATTTCATACCCTCGGCAGCTGTTATTTGGTTTTAAAAAAAATAGCTGTAAAGGAACCTCAAAGTAGCCTCAGTTTTGGCTCAATGGGAATAATAGGTCAATGTTCAGGATATTATAGATTTTTAAAAAGTAAATTTTTAAAGTTTTCAGTTTAAATGAGAATTTTTAAAGTTTAAAAGTGAGTTTTATAGTGTGTAAAGTGAGTCAAGTGGTTTATTCTTTTAAAAATAAAAGTTTGAAGTGGTTTCTTTAAGCCATGCCCTAGAAGAACCACTTTTGTCTCAATTAGGATCCATGTTGGGAATAAGGATAGTTGAGTGTAAAAGAACCTTTTACTTCATACAAACCTAGTCACTTTATTGACTGTCCAAACTATACATGTCTTCTACATTTTTATATGGAATCGTGATGATGATAAAACAGTGGCATTTTTTTCTGGGGAAAAATAACTTTTTCTATTGGGCCTGCTTTCATCGCTCAACGCCCCGCATGTATCCCTCCACTATGAAGCGGATTTTAAAAATGCGCTTTAAGCCATAATCTTCTCAAACCCTATGGTAAACTGTGTCTTAGGCATCAGCAGTGTACTCATAACCATTTGTGTGACAACTTTCTATGAGGGAGCTTTTAGATGCCTGGTGCCATTCACCACTATTGTAAACATTGTGAACTTGCAGCACGTTCCACACCAAGCCACTCTAAATGATTCTGTTTACCATCTTAACCATCAAATTATGCAGGAATGGTGGATCTCCCCTCCAAACACTAGCCCTGCAAGCATAGTCTTGCGACAGGGTCCACTGCACACAAAACCAATAATAGAGACAATTATATCATCAAGGAAGAAAAAAAAAAGAGTGAGCCATGCTTTTAGGTCACTAGAACATGAACAAGAGGCCCGCGTATGCACTCGCGTGGTGAGCGCTGGTTGAGATCACTGTGCATTAATCGCTTGGGTTTTTTTAGCTTTCTTTTTTGGGCCCAGTTTGCTAGAAATGCTAATGGAACCACCTCCCCCACTCCTGCCTGGTCTGTTTATCTCTTTTCTCTCTTTCTCTCGCCCTCTTTCTTTTTGCTGAATGATCGTTTGTATATATATTTTTTTTTTCTAGTCGTTTGACCACCCTTGCCCTATCTGCGTCTGCCATCCACTTATGTTCTCCTCATGTTCTACACCTATTGTGTGCAGACTCATGATAAGCTCAGCATGCACGTATGTGTGTGTGTCACAGAGATACACATGCCGTTTAAATTTATCTTAAGTGCCTAGTAAGCAGCTTTGCCTGTAATCTCATGCTACTGCGCTAGTGCAGCATGTGAACCAAATGCAATAAACACACACCGGTCACAGTCCCCATCGGTCACTTTTGAAATTCATCAGTAATCTATGATTAGTACTTATTTTTACATTTGGAGCAAAATGTGAAACAGATCAGATGGGATCTTGTGGAAATTCATGTCAATTCGTTTAAATTCTGCATTTGTTCTAATGTGGAAATACAGTGGTGTGTAAAAGTCTTCAGTAAATCAACTGCCTAACAACTGTGCAAGTGGACCCCCAACTCTGCCCCTGCAGATAAACAGCACGTAAGCTTTCATCCTTGAGAGAAAGGTGAAAAGGCTCCATGTTCACTTAGATTGAGAACATCCACAAGTGTTTGTGTCTGTCCTTCACTGTGAGAAGACCACTCAACACGTGGGTCTGAAAAGATCTGATCAAGAAGCTCCCACTGAGAAAAGCAAACAGACCAGTTATACAAAGAAGCTGCTGCTCTTCTTAAAATAATGGACTGAGCCGCCCAGAGTCCAGGCCTTAACATCGTTGGATGTGTTTGGAGAACTGGGGTGGCAAGAAGCAGAACATGATCTGACTTGCAATCAGGTGACAGAGCGAAAAGCAACCGGTCATTTTCTACAGAAGAACGCAATTTGTAGCCGCGGTTTAGCGACAAGCATATCACCCCTGTTAGCTGTTGTATCAGAGCTGGGGAGCCGCACCTTCTCCGAGCGGGCTGGCTACCTAGCAGTGCTACATCTGACGCCACATGTGTCAGAGGAGACCTAGACTTCCCCCTGCTAGTGTTTGGGGTATTGCTAAGAATTGGGGAACGTTCACATGCATGAGGAATGTGTAATTGTGTAGAAATGGGGTAAAATTACGATTAAATTATTAAACCAAAAAAAGAGAAGAAAGTTACGGAAAGTGAGTCTACTGAAAGAATGGAAGCTAAAGGTGGGTTCTCTGAGTCGGCGGAGGCTTCGGAGTCATTTTCTGACCAATCATCAGAGATCACCAGAGATCATATGTGCTGAAAAGTGAAGCCCTTGTACTTCAGGGCTGTTTTGACTGGAAGGTGGTCTCTCCAAAAATGGAGAACTGAAATCAGAGAAGGTCATTTGACAAAGTTTTGTGTTTTTGCTATGAAACTGATGTTGCTATGATAATGTCCGTAATATTTAATGGAAGCTTATACGCCACCAGCTAGTATGGTGCTAACTGCATGTTGCCTAAATCACCACACCCGCCTCAAACCATTGTTTGAGGATTGTTTAGTAATCTCTAATAGACTCGCTAATGTGTTTTTGACACTTTATGACTCACTGTTATCTATAAACAAGTCTATTAGGAAGGTTAGAGGCAAGTGTGGGATGGTTTAAGCATTCTGCTAATGCAGGCTATAAGCTTCAGTTACTTGTTAGCTACATTAGCCTACATACACCAAACATGTCTTGGTTGATTGACTACATTTTGGCGGGGGGGGGGGACTGTACTAATCTGACTTTTGGTCAAACTGAGAGAGAGTTTGTTCTGCTGGTGTGTTCAGTTCTGGTGCTTCAGACCACATTACCCAAGAGAACACAACCTCATTGCATGATTGTGAACCGGCCAAGCAGCCAGCCACAAAGGCCCAGTAATGCACAGTTCAGTCACTGACCCGTTCATGCCACAGTCCAGTAAGCTCCCGCCCAGTGGAGATTAACCCGAAATCATCCTCATAATTACATAAAGCGAGCTGCGCCGCTGTCTCCTGACGCACAGCCCTGACTGGGAGGACAGAAAACGCAAGGAAGCATCGCTGGGCTTTTTGTACTTTCCTCCAAACCCCATGGTGCAAGTTACGTAAGCCTCAAGCTCCAATCTGTCCGTCACAGCTACAAATCAGCATCAGGGACCCGAGCAGCTCCACAAAAGGGGGTCTGATTGTGTCAATAGCAAGGCTAGATTAACCAGCGAGATTAGCTTTCGGCAAGAACGTTTTGTAATAAACATGGGAAGTGTGTGTGTGTGTGTGTGTGTGTGTGTGTGTGTGTGTGTGTGTGTGTGTGTGTGTGAGAAAGTGAAAATCTGTGTGTCCAAACATGCCTTGTTTTCTGACCCAGTAAGTGAGACAGATCTAAAACAGCAGAGCATTGTGGGAAAGAGCAGCTGGGTCAGCCTGTGGGCTTGTAGGTCATAATCGCTGGATTTGATTGGCACATGATCCGCCGCAGCTCCTTCCCAATGCAAATGCAGCGCTGCCAAAACCAAATTCACCAGTGCAGACACTGCTGAGGAAACTGCCCTTAAACTGTAGTTAAATATATCTTACCACAGTCACAACAAATGTTTTGGACACAGATTTCACAGACGTCAGTGCCCATGAACCCTAAAGAGAGACCATACCTACATTTAGAGTGTTATTAATATTCACCCTAATGAGAGACTGTAGCTCCACCTCAGTGTATATCACAATACCTACATTTAGAGTGTTATTAATATTCACCCTAATGAGAGACTGTAGCTCCACCTCAGTGTATATCACAATACCTACATTTAGAGTGTTATTAATATTCACCCTAATGAGAGACTGTAGCTCCACCTCAGTGTATATCACAATACCTACATTTAGAGTGTTATTAATATTCACCCTAATGAGAGACTGTAGCTCCACCTCAGTGTATATCACAATACCTACATTTAGAGTGTTATTAATATTCACCCTAATGAGAGACTGTAGCTCCACCTCAGTGTATATCACAATACCTACATTTAGAGTGTTATTAATATTCATCCCTAATGAGAGACTGTAGCTCCGCCTCAGTGTATATCACAATACCTACATTTAGTGTTATTAATATTCACCCTAATGAGAGACTGTAGCTCCACCTCAGTGTATATCACAATACCTACATTTAGTGTTATTAATATTCACCCTAATGAGAGACTGTAGCTCCACCTCAGTGTATATCACAATACCTACATTTAGAGTGTTATTAATATTCACCCTAATGAGAGACTGTAGCTCCACCTCAGTGTATATCACAATACCTACATTTAGAGTGTTATTAATATTCACCCTAATGAGAGACTGTAGCTCAACCTCAGTGTATATCACAATACCTACATTTACAAAATGTTATCATGACATAACAGAATTAGCAGGTAGCATTGTTCTCCAAGCGAGACTGGAAACAACAACAGTGCCGCCTTGCTAACATGCTAACTTTCGCACGAATACAAAATAATAGCATTGTTTTTTTTATTATTATTTTTGGACAAACATGAGTTTTTAAATAGATTAACATTTTCGACTACAGACAACATATTACCTTTCAACTGTTGTTAGGTTGATTATTCTATATTATTTAAATAACTGCAGTTATTTATATAACTGCTCCACCCATATCACCCCTACACTTCCTGTAGTGTACAGTCTGCCAGAATGACCATAGCTGTGTCCAAAACTGTACCCTGTTGACTAAATAGTGCACTACTTTGGGGTTCTGCCATTTTGTAGTGGTGTCCAAAATTTTTTTGGTGCACTATAATAATCCCAAAATGCACCACAATACCTCCTGAGCACTTTTTAAACCAAACGATAGAAGCCTGTAGTGTAGTGTTACTGTTCGTCAGAATGATTATTTGGATGGATTATTTTTACATGCTGAAGCTTTTTAGGGCAATTTTCAGTCAACACAGCAGCAGTCATATCGCCCCCTATGCCTCCTGTTGTGTATTACAGTCAAAGGTGAATCATATAACCATTTTATAGAGCACTTTTTACATAAATATTTGTAAATAGAAGACATATCACCCCCTACATTTCTTGTAGTGCATTACAGTATGTCCGCATTAATCATGTAAACGTAATAGGGCATTTCAGAGCTTTCATTTGAATAATTTGTGACATGTTTAATTGTAAGTGACCCATTTATCTGGTTTATGTATTTGTGTTGAATGCTGTTTCATGCCTTTAGATGCTGTCACTCTGAATGTCTGACCTTTCTGTTTGTGGCTCTAAAGCTGTTATGTTATGTCACAGCCATGTTGTATTTCTGTGCGGCCTTCGTCAAATCTGATGTGGTTCGGCCCCACAGGTTCAGTTTACACTCCGTGAGTGTGTTTGGATGGATGAGTGTACTCAAGGCAGTGAAGCCAAACACGCCAGGCTGTTCCTTTGGCTGGGTGTTGGTGTACAAATCACAGCAGAACATTTTGTTTTGCCCCTGTCCTGCGATCGTGTGTGCGATAGTTTCTGTCTGTGCATGTGTGAAGGGCACGGACGGCTGCACCAGCTGATCTGCTGGCCGAGTTCCAGTAACACACACACACACACACATACATACACTAATGATAATACCGATTTGTCTTTGTGTTACGCTTCCTGAAATAGCTCTCGGTTACATAAGCCGTGCCAGCTCTGCTCAGATGTAGATGTTACATCTACACTCCTTGACCCGCAGCAGAGTGGTCAGCTGGTAACGTTGGGGCACCCTGAGTGTGTGTTTGCACTGTCGTGTGGGTCACGAGGAAAGGGAGATGGAAGGAGAGGAGAACTGTAAAGGAAGAGGCAGAATAATTATCCAGCTTTAAATGAACCAGGACCTCTCTGTTAAAGCGATGGTTTGATAAAGTCAATTTTGCCCAAACGTGGAGCATCAGCCAAGACATCTGAAGTGTGCTTCTTTTGCCTTCGCACTCAAGCTGCAGGGCTAAAGTCGCTAACAAGCAGTGGATGTGTGAATTCCACCAATTAGCATGGTGCTAACTGTCTGCCTAAATGAAATGCCGCTCAACACAGGTTTAGACCCAATTACAGCAAGCCTATAAACAATAACCGCTGTGTAGAAACCGCATAACCTGCATCGCAACAAGTACATTATATGTCCAAATGTTTGTGGACACCCCTTCTAATGAATGCATTCAGCTACTTTTAGGTAGACTTTTAGTTAAGCTCTCACCCTGTTTGAGGATAAGCTTCACAAGTTGGGAGTTAGAGTTAGAGTAAGACTCTTACACTGCTTGTCCAAATGTTTGTGGACACCCCTTCTAATGAATGCATTCAGTTACATCAAGTTGCACCCATTGCTTACCATGCCTAAAGCTAGAGGGGTGTAAAGCCCCCCAGCATTGAGCTGTGGAGCAGCCATAAATAACTAATTATGACTGGCTTTTACTGGTTGTTTAAACATTAGGTTTCATAAGAAAGTCTGCAACACTCATTTTTGTAATGAATTCCAAGTCTTGCCGGGTAGTGTTGCTGTCCTCTCGGCGTCACAATGTGTAGTTACCTAGTTGAAGAGCTCACCACATATGTGGCACCATCATTCCCAAGAACACACTTCCACTGCTCCAAAAGGAAACCCAATAGAATAAGCTAAAAAATGAAATGACTGATTAGGTAAACTAGATCTTTGATGGGAAACTGGAACTGGAAATGCTGGCCTTTCTCCAGGAAAGCACTGGGAATGGTTGAGCGAACACACTCTCACACAACGATCACAATGGGTTGATTATTTGTATGTATTCTTACATATAAACTCTTACTGCCCAGATATGCGGCCAGAGAGAGAGAGAGAGAGAGAGAGAAAGTAAGAGAGCGAGAACGAGAGGGCATTGTGTGTGTATTTTATCCCCTTTTATACAGCTTCTCCCCTACACTCTGCCCCCCGCACTCGTTTTCTTTTCTTCTCTCTGATAAAGCATTACCTTTCCCCCAGACGAGCCACAGCTCTCCTTACGCTCTCTGTCTCTCTCTCTCTCTGTCTCTCTCTCTCTCTCTGTCTCTCTCTGTCTCCCTCTCGCTCCCTCTGTCTCCCTCTCTCTCCCTCTGTCTCTCTCTGTCTCGGTCTCTGTCTCTCTCTGTCTCTCTCGGTCTCTGTCTCTCTCTGTCTTTCCGTCTCTCTGTCTCTCTCTCTCTGTCTCTGTCTCTCTCTCTCTGTCTCTCTCTCTGTCTCTCTCTCTCTCTCTCTCTGTCTCTCTCGGTCTCTGTCTCTCTCTGTCTTTCCGTCTGTCTGTCTCTCTCTTTCTCCACACTCTTCTATAGCTCAAACAGTCTGGTAGTTTTTAAACCTCATAAAATGTCTTCTCACATTTGTAGTTTCTTTGTGGTGAAAGTGAGAAGTGTGTGTTTCTCCCTCATTCTGTTGTTTTTTTTTTAGTTTCTCCTTCCCTCAGTCACCCCCACCACCACCACCTCCACCTCCACATACAGCTGGCAGTTTTACACTCACACTCACACTCACACAGCCCCTTCTCTGAATGATGTAGTTTCTCCACGTGCACGCAGCACGTGGGAGGAGTTCCCTGGAAGAATGTGCGTGACTGTCCTGCCTAACACACACGCATACATACCCACACCCCACACACACCCACACACATGCACACACACACACCCTCCATCTCACATACATACACTTGGCACCCCCACAGATCACAGTGACACTCACAGCACACAAAAGAAAGCAGAGTACACAAGAGGCGAAAGGACACACACACACACACACACACACACACACACATTCTCCCATATGGGCCGAGGGAGTTACTGAGTAAAAGACTAGGATTACACTGTATTTGCATCAGCTGGCTACAAAACAAATGCACCTCTTTTAGGAGGTGCTGTAAGCGCACGTACACACCCACACACACAAACACTCACACGTTTTTATATAATGTAACTGAATGTAATAAGAATATATCCCATATGTATTATAAGTACCTATATGTAGTAAAAACATATCCTGTATGTATATGTATGTAATGTAAACATACCCCTTTTGTATTATATACTTAAGTCCACAATATTTGTCCACAAATATACCTATAGGCAAACACACACATTTTTTAAGACACACTGCTAAGTCTTACTCCTTCGTGCCAAAAGGTCTTAAAGCTGTACAGCCTCAGGGCCTAGCCGTCAATAAACTGATAGCAGTCAAACAATAAACAGGAATAAGCTGTTTATTTCCATCAACATCAGGAATAAACACTGTTATCTTCGCCATGGCCACTCTGAGTTTTCTGCTTCTCTCCCTGAGTCTCTGAGTCTTTGTTCAGCAAAATCACACGAGATTTGTCATCAGCTGATTGCTCTGGCCGAGACTTGGGCAGCACATGGCTCAGCTCCGCCCCCGACTGCCTCACATGGTTGGCAGCTGCTTTGCCTGGCTCCGATTGGCCAGTGCGGGTGTACGTTCCACCTCCAAGCTGAGAGGGCTTTCTTTCCTGGTGCTGGGGGAATCTGGTACAAAGCACAGTGACGTCAGAGCTGAGAGCAGAGAGAGAAGCGACTCCACAGCCAAACAGAAGTGAATTACATTCATTATTTTCATAAAAGCTGCAGAGCATTTGTAATATTTTAATATACTAAATTAACAGCAGCAACAGATTGCACAGATTGTTTAATTATTTCAGTTTAATTTCATGCCTAAAATGAATAGCATGCCCATATCTAACCTTAGACACAATATACTGTATGCAGTTAAACACATAAGGAAGTAGACCTACTTCCTCATCGTGACTTTTTTGTGTTTAAATGTTGAACAGATGTGCAGTGTGTTTCAGCACACAGTAAATTATTTAGTTTATTTATTATTAATTTATTCAATATAGTAAGCATTTTATTGTAGATGTTTTTCAATGTTCTTGATACTATCTAGACTACATAGCGGTATCGTGTATCGTGACCACCCAAACATCAAAACAAGTAACAAATCAAAGACAAAACCGCACGTATGCAACTGTTCAAAAGCTAGTTAATGCTTTCAGTAAAATAAAGCTACAGTCTGTTTGATAAATGCAGATAAATTCTATGATAAATTCTATGATAATAATATGAAATAACCTTGAAATAACCAATGGGTTTTTTTTATGTAGATGTACATAGATGTAGATGAGATGAGTCTTGTGGAATTAATATTCAAAACTGTTTCAAAGGAGTTGAGCAGAAAACTTAGTAACAGTGCATGAGTAACAATAACAGTACATGAGTTCCCCTTTAATAACATTAAATAAAACATCTGACAACATTATTTGATGACTATTTTATAATATAATATTGTATAATCTTCCTTGTGTACATTCATTTATATATATATATATATATATATATATATATATATATATATATATATATATATATAGTATGCAATTAAATCTCCAATGGTTTTTTTGTTTATAATTCTGAACAACAAATACATAAAAGGGTTCTCCGTAGTTCTACAAATATGTTCTTTGGCTTGTTACAGTAGTTTAAACCATTTTTGGTGCTATAAGATGTTTATAAAAGAACCACATGCAAGTGGTGTTTTATCATAGAGAACCTTGTAACCAGGCAAAGAGGCAAAGAACCATTTAGGCCTTCAAATGGTTGTTTGAGTTGTCATGGTTGTAAACAGAAGCTCTGCTGTTACTAAAGAACCTCTTTTTAAGGGTGTGTAAGAGACTGAGGGTCATTGTTCATGTATTGTCTGAATTGTGTGAGGCAGGTTGGGCTGTTAGTGCTTGGAGCTCTCTGGAGCTTTTGGATCGCTGTGAATGGCGAAAAGCACAAAGGACAAAGTCTGTAAAGAACAAAGAGCAGAGGAGCCAAGCAGCTGACCAGTAATCAGCTTCGTGGATAAACCTTATACCAGTGTCTCTGCCTATTTAGAGACTAACCCCAGTCACCTGTGGGAAATATATCACCCGTGATAAAACGTGAGGCATACGGTATTGACTTAACCTTCGGCCCCTGTTAAAGCTGGTGCGTCCTTAAGTTTGTGATGCAATGCGTTCGGTCACTCCTGGTTTTTGGTTTTACAGGCCATCTTTTCCATTTTTATTCTGACCCGAGACTGGTTTTCTAGGGATGTAGCCATCGAACTGTATCAGATGTTATATCCTGGCTAGAATATTAGCTTGTAGCTATTGTTTTAGCTTGGAGCTCGCCTATTCATTTGGGGCTAGCATGTTCATGGGTTGTTATTGAGTTAGTTAGGGGCTAATATATTAGCTTTTAGGTATTTTGTTGGCTTTGGGATATTATGTTAGCCTGCATTGACCTTAGCTTGTCAATGTTGTGTTAGCTTGAGGCTGACACATTCACCTGTGGGTTAAATTAAACAAATAATTAACTGAACATTAATTATGCGTTTTTAAAATGTGTAGACGTGTGTTTATCTGTGGAATATGTGGCTTATTTACAGTAACATAAATGCATGTCATTTCAACAGGGGTGCCCAAACTTTTGCACTCATCTGCACATGTAGATTCACATCTTTACAACTTTAGACAGAATTACAGTATGTACAGACTTCATCAAATAAAATACAGAAAGCTTCATACAGTGTTCAGTGCATACGTACATAACACAGCACTCCCACACAGCCTCAGTAATGTGTGCTTGGCATTGCTGAGCATGTCCGTGTCTGTCTGTAGCTGTTCAGCGGTGCCCCCTGGTGGCGAGGTTGACTTCCCTGAGCCTCCTGTTTGGCCCTGAACGGTGTTCTTGTCTCCCGGACAACAAGGCTCAGCTGTTCACACCGCTGGCCACTGGCAACTGCACCCACATGACCGCGGAATAGGTCAACACACACATGCACACGCACACACACACAAACACACACACGCACACAGGCAGGAGTATAATGCCCTGCTGTCAGCTACCTCAGGCTAGCAGCTGGATTTCACATCGCTCCCATTCTGAAGGCTCCTACACGTCAACACCCCCGAGGACAGCCTGTTTGATTCGCTCAAAAGGCCTTTCTCCAAGTGTCCAGCGCTGACCAGCTGTAACTTTAACCCTGTTAACCTGTTTGTATGACTTTTTAGAAATGTTGTAGTGAAAATATGCATTTTATTCGTGGTCATAATTTGTGACTGATGGGAAATTTCAAAGATCATTTAATCATTAAAATAATTTACATGAGCAATAAAATAAATATATAAATAAAGAAGTAAATAATTAAATATTGATGAACAGTGAATCAAAAAAAGACACAGAAAGTTGTCTGAAAATATATTATGGGCATTTGACACACCTTTAAATGTAACCAATATGTAAAGCTGATACTTGGTGATGGTTTTATTTTTAAGCAGAATTTTGCTATATTTGTAACCCTCTATTAATAAATGTTATTTAAAATGTTATGTAAAGCTGCAGTCACGCAACTTGCAGTTTACTTCACCTTGCAAAACAGCTGTAACTAAGCCTGGACCAGCAGACTGGCCACCACAAAAAGCCATTCATTTTGGTGCAGTTAGCATGCTAATGCTAGCTAGCAGTAACAACATGAAGTGAATATAATTCGATCCTATAACTGAATACTGACCAGTGCTGGAAAACCCCAGTCACAGCAAAATAAACGTGTCGAACCGAGCTTAGCTAGGAGCCAACTTAGCAAGTAGCAGCCTTCTGTAACACGGCTACTATAAACAGTAAAACCTATAACACAGCAAAACTGTAAAAATATGTTACTCTATAATTAAGCCAGATAATTATATACTCTCTACATTTACAGTATTTTAATGGTTGACTACAGTGGGGTAAAGTTGGAGCTAGGCAATATAAAGATTTTTTTTTTTCGCATTGTCATGAGTTTTGTTATTGTGATACACAATATACTTTTTTACGAATATTGAGAATATTGTTCATTCTTAATAAGCATGGATCAACTGCATGTTTCATTACATACAGTGTAATAGGATTTGTTTAATTAGATAAAGTGCAGCAGATGTTGAATAAAAAGTAGAGAGTATCTGAATAGTAGTTTTAAAGAATATGTTGTTACTGATGTATTTAGTCTGTGATTATATGTATCGTGAAAAATATTTTATATCATGAAAAATTGTGATAGTATTTTTACCATATCGCCCAGCTCCTTGTGAAGTGTATGTGTAGCTTTGCTGTTAGCGTGCTGCTTAACTCGCCACCCTAAATAACAATATCCCAAACATAAAGTTATTTATATATATTTACTTTAAAACTATTTAAAGTTTTTACTTTACTTAGGCTACAGTCAGTGGGGAAGAAATGGTTGGGCGTAGATGCTGCGAGCATTAGCTAGCACTGGAATTTCCTTCATTTTGGGTCTTGTCACGAAGTTTCACAAGCAAAATGTGTTGACTTCAGACTTTGCTGACTCAAAATTCAGTTGAAATGAATGTAATTTCTTTTTAATGGGATTTTACTTTTAGATAAGCCAGTGTGAAGTTTAGAAATGTGCATGAAGGGTGTAGGATATTTGCATCGGTTCGCGTTTCCAACGTTGGGTAAAATCCCTGTAGCACAACAACAGCACTAACTCTAGGCTAACACGATTTCTCTACATTTGCCAGTCAAACTGGGTCAGACCCCAGTTCACAGTAACCTTTTGTTTCTTAAGAGGTGCTGTGTGGGTTCTGACTCCTCACACAGAGTAAAAGGTGTGTGTGTGTGTGTGTGTGTGTGTTGGTTTATTTTAGGCTTGCTGTGTACATGCTTGCCCCTGTGAAGAGCAGCTGACGTTTACCAGCTAAAATTAACAGAATGTTAGAACTGGAAAAGTGGACACATTCATCCACGTGCAGCACTGTGTGTGTGTGTGTGTGTGTGTGTGTGTGTGTGTGTGTGTGTGTGCGCTTTAATGCATTTGTTGGACCACATCCCCCAACTACAGGACATTAGGTGACATTTGTCTGCTCTCTATGAAAAAAGCACTTTTTCACCATCAAAACTGCGGCCTTAAATAAAAGAGACCAAAGCTAATCTTTTGGTTACTGGATTTAAGGGGATCCTTTTTTGGGTTTTTGTTTTTAAACCCAGCCTCAGATCTGATCTGCTTTGTCTATAACATGTGGTCAATTTCCATAAACAGTCATTTATAGTTTACCCTAAACTTTAAAAAAGAGCACAAAACCTGCTGACTCAGAATTCACTTATAATAGAAGTCAATGGGCAGTTGCTTTAAACCTTTAAAGGTTTGCGTTCTGAGCACAGCAGCATTTATATACACTCAGACTACAGAAGACCATGGAAACACCATACCCACACACATGCAACCCAGCACACACTGGAGGATGTGTTTGATGGCTTTAATGTGCAGTTGTGTAAGGCCTGACTGGGGTGGAGCACAAAAACACGTTACCGAAATAGACCAGGCTGCTCTCTACCACTATTGTCTTTAACATGAGAGACTCCAACCAATCATTTCTCAGTTTAACCATAAAAGAATTAGAGTCAAGCTGAGTAAACACCACTTCTGAAGACCATCACCACACCAGTGACTGACCATAGATATCTGAAATGGTGATAAATTATATTTTTTATTTACTTTTAAAAATATTGTTATTGGATTGTGTATTTAAAACACTAGGGTTATACACACAGAATATAATACAATCAAACAATTTCCACAATCAGCAAAATTCAATCAGCTTTAGGGATTTTTAGTGCAGTTAAATGGTCACAAAAGGAGACCTATTGTATTCCATCTCACATTCCTCTATATCCAGATCAAGGCTATCTAGTTCTAAACAGGTCTACCCATCAAATGAACAATCTGGAGTATTGATGCAGAAGAATGTGTAGGCAGTGAGTCATGTGAAGAGGCATGGTCAGGTCGTAATCTTTCTGAGGAAAGCACTGAACTTTTCTATAGCTTGCTATGCTGGTTTATCTCAGCTGGTATTTCATGCAGGACCGGTCAGGAACATTTGGGTAGGTTTAAACACTAACAACTTTATGTTCTTTGTTGAATGCATTATTAGGTTTATTTGGAGAAGAATAATGGCATTATGGGTATTACTTTGCATTAGCCTTTGTTATAATGCCAGCACTCATCAGCATTCGAACCCTTCAGGTGTTTAGAGGCAAATTCCACTGGTTTTACATACCAATGTAATTCAGTGAGATAAACTCATTCAGAGTGAGTTTGCTATCAAATGGGTCAATGAAGAGAAACCTTACTGTATAGTAGGGATGATCAGAACCAGGAATCGCAATGACTGCTTTACAAATACAGCAGTTTTACTTACACTCCAAAACCACCAGTATGTCCTCTATTGTACTTGTGACATTTGTGAAGTAAAATAGTGGCAGATCTGAAAGAAAAAAAATGTTTGGGGGGGGGGGGGTAGTTTTATATACAACGCTCTGCCAAAACGTTCTCAACACTTTGATAAAACAGTGTTTTAGGCATCAGGCAGTGCATCTCAAATATTGGGTGTAATAGCTTTCTGTGAGGGGGCCTTTGATGCTCATTTTCAGTACTCTTTATAAAAAAGAGCCAGTAGTTGTTGCCATCCAGGCAGATTTTTCCCCAGAAGTGGTTCTGTATTGTTTGTCTGATGTTCTTCTAGATCAGGTAGTGCAGGTACACCCATTGCAGTAATGATGGAACACACACCTGGGGCCAGTTAGCAGCTCTATGAAAATGCATGGCACTCCTGCAGTGGAACTTCAGCAAGTGAACTGGCCTATTTTCCCCAGCTTAGTCTCCTACATTTCCTACATTTAGCAAAGGGTGTGTGTGTGGGTGTGTGTGCGTGTGCACGCGTGTGTTTACTCAAAACAGCCGGAGGCCGCCTCCTTCCAAATAGCACAGAGATGTTTTTATGTCATGATGTTGGCTTCACTGGAACTGTGAAATCAGCTGTTTTGCCTGTGTGTGTGTTTGTGTGTGTTTGTGTGTGTGTGTGTGTGTGTGTGTGTGTGTGTTTATGAAAACAAGAGATTCTCAACCAGTGATTGAGTGCTGAATTAAGTGTATAAGGCAGAGTTATTACAGCTTTAGAAAAACTCCACCACAGATTTAAGAACGAGTGTAGAAGTTTCTGAATGAGCTACAGCCTGAATTTAGTTATCCAAAGCTGTCAGAGCTTCTTCATTGGACCATTAATTGAAGATATCATTTAAAAACACAGCTGGCTTTACTTTGAAATGGGTATGACATTTATGTACAGTTTCCTCCTTACTGTACAGTTACCTTTGGTTCGGCTAAAAATGAGATGTACCCAGTTTACCCCAAATGTAGTAGATCAGTCGAGACTTGCATGTCTAAAGGTGTCTGAAGTTTGCTTCTTTACTATTAGACTAGAGCTCTGAAGCTAATGTAACTAAAAATTAACCCCTGCTCGTCTGCGTTTTGTTTTCCAGAAGTGGCGGAGGAGTTTTTTGAGTACGACGCTGAGGAGTTCCTGGTGTCCCTCACGCTCCTGATCACTGAGGGACGAACGCCAGAATGTTCCGTGAAGGGTCGGACCGAGGGGCTTCACTGCCCTCCCGCCCAGTCTGGGATGCCCATGCTGACCAAACACGAGTGCAGCGACAAACTGCCACAGGTAGCCAACACTTTTACCCCACTCTAGGGTGTATTTTAATGCAAACCTCAAATGTAATTTATCAGTAAATACATGCTTGGTGTAGCCAACTGCTCATACCCCACCAATCAGCATAGTGCTACCTATATAGCTCACATCTTCAGTCATTTGCCTCAAACCATGGCTGTGTGCCAATTGAGTACTACACACAAATACTATAAAGTGTATATACTATATGCTAATCTTAACAGTGCGGATTTGGCAGGTTAGTACACAAAAACTAGTCAGTATTAGTAATAAGTACACAATTTGGACACACCCCATGTGTTTTCAGTTTGGGAATCTCTAATAGACTTGCTTATCTGATTTCTGAGCCTGTATGACTCACTGTTCTCCATAAGCATGAACTGAAGTATGGAGCAGAATGGAGCTAAAAACAGGATGGTGAATCGGTCATTGTAGCTCTGTAAGAAAGTAAAAGAGCTGCTCTATTTACGCTGCTTTTGTTTTTGTTTGTTTATGTTTGTGTTTATTTGTTTGTTGTGCTAATAGTGCCGTCAGGCGAGGAGGACGAGGTCAGAGGTCATGTTGCTGTGGCGAAATCACATCCCCATCATGATCGAAGTGATGCTGCTTCCCGACTGTTGCTATAGCGATGAGGGCCTGGCGACAGATGGCACGGACCTGAACGACCCAGCGATAAAGCAGGACGCTCTGCTGCTGGAGAGATGGACTCTGCAGCCTGTTCCCAGACAGTAAGACACGTACACAAACACATATATACACACACACACAATTATTTCCTCACACACTCATACACACTCGCACCCATACGCAACCACTGTCTACATGTAATCTAAAAGCTGGACTTTCAATTTTACCAGTTGTTTGTGATGTTTCTAGTTGTTTATGTATTTATTAATTTGAGTTTGTATCTTGATTAATTGAATAATTTGTGAAAATGTTCTGGAGGGATTTGAGAGGGGGAATTGCAATACCCAACCCCCCAAAGGAAATACCTTTACCCCTTCACTTATATCACTTAGGATATGTATTTTTAGTATGTCCCATTACAACAAGCTAAAATGAAATAACAATCACAGTATAAGACACCCTCCCCCTGCCCGCCCCCACACCTTTCTACTAAATTTTTATAAACAAGATGATCATTTTTCCACTAATGGAAGCTTTATGCCAGGAATCCACACACAGCATCAACATGTTTTGGACACAAATTCCCATCACTGCAGCTTATATTCCTCTTGTGAACATTTTTAGTTTCAGCAATTATTGCAGTCAGTCTGAACTCAGTATATTATTAGTCCCCGCTCTTGTGGCTTTGCCGCTTCCTCTGTAGTTATGCAGAGTGTTAGCAAAACAGAAACTGTCTCTAAGACTGGAGATCCATGGCTTCAGTAATAATAGATCAGAGTACATGTTGCATATAATATACTATTGTGTGGTAATTTTGCAGAACGGAGAAGCTAAAAAAAAATAAATGGAAATTCCTTATATGTATTATATCTAGTGGTTAGGGAACCACCTTTGGTTTCATGAAGAACCATGTTTTTAATAGAGATCTGGGAGTGTGAAGGACATTAAAAAAAAAAAAAAAAAAAACACACCCTTGATATAAAAGTTCTTTACCAAAGGATTTCCACGCTCACACACTTACAAACATGGTTTTTGGATGATTTCTCATAGAAACATGGAAATCAACTTTACTTTTAAGGGTGTAGTACTTGTAGACACTATGTTATATTAAATTATGATAAATCAGGTCAAGAAGGCCAGACAATGAAAACTGCATCATTTAAAAGCATATCATCACTGTCATGCGAATACCTTGGATCTCCGTTTTTGTTGGTTTGCCCTTTTTGACAAAAAGTGGATCTGGCTGTTGTTCTTCACATTGTGTCAGAATTGAATGCTTAATGGACCAATAGAAATGCTCCAAAGTGACTGAATACAATCTTTTTTACATTGACTTCCACTAAAAATCAACTTTATTTTACTTCTCCTGTAAAGTTGCTACTTTAAGGATTTGAGGTGTAGACCGCATGACAGCAACTATATCATTCTGTGCATATAACTCCATAAAATAGTGTCCAACCAGTTCTGTTTCTTGCTGTAAAGAGAGCAGTAGACTGTATTGTTATCATGCAACCTGGCTGCTCATCATTTTCAATTAATTAGGTAAATTTTGAAGGCTCATTCTGCTACAGTTAAGTAATCGAGTTTATTTGAGTAACCCGGGCAGCATTAATAATCATAGGTCCACCTTTATAGAAAATAAAGAGATTTTTTTTTTTGCCTCTAAGAATAAGAACCCTTATTAGGGCGTCATCCCCAGAAACATTAACAGCTTCAACAATAGCAGCTTCAGTACAGTTTTCTTAAGAGAAAAGGAGAAAAGGTGTTGGCCCACATCCTGTCCCAGCACACAGAAGCTTTACATCATATCATAAACACACACACTCACACACTCCTGTACACCCCAGCAGAAGATTTCATACAAACCACCAATTCATGTGAAAATGATGAGGCTACATGTTAAGTGCACATGTATGTACACAGGCACGTATACACTCATGTATGTACCTCACTGTACACCTGTACAATGCTCCCCTTCATGTACACACAGTAGTTATATGCAGACACATGTACACATGTGCACAGCATTCAGGTACAGTCCACCTATTCATATACACACACACATTCAGCAAATTGCAGTATTACACTCAAAAACACATTTTAAATTGCAAATGGCAATCAAGTTGGTGTAATAAATAATTATTACTGATTTCTTTAACACTGTTTACCCATCAACCCATCCATAAGAGTGCTGAATGAAACCCAGCTGCTCATACTGTATGTGGCTCTGACAGAATCCACAATTGTAGCTCCTCTCATTCAAATACAGCCTTTAAGTGACTTTTAGAGCGATAGCTTCATGACTTTCAGCAGACTACTCTGGACAGCATTCACAGGAGACCTGTGGACAGCAGCAAATGAACAAAAGCAGTGGCAAAGTGGAGCCTACACTGTAACAAGAATTGTAAGAGTAAGAGACTTGCATACACTGCTGCTCTTACTGAACAACCAAGACTGGAGGATTGCAGGATTTTAGTTTATATTAGTTATTCAATAAGGTCAGAAGTAAGACATTTGATTTGTTGCATATGTATGATTAAATGAAAAAAAAGAATAAAATAATTAGCACTACAATTAATTAATTGTTTGTGTATTCTGCAGGAGTGGTGATCGTTTCATTGAGGAGAAAACTCTTTTGCTGGCTGTGCGTTCCTACGTCTTCTTCTCACAGCTGAGCGCCTGGCTCAGCGCCTCTCACGGCATCGTCCCCAGAAACATCCTCTACAGGTGGGTGAATATGGTGGTGTCTAATCCCCCTCTGAAAGTATGAGTGTACTTTCTTCCTATATTAGAGATTATAGAGTTTATGTGTTATCTCTTTAATGACAGATACATGGTTTTCTTATGACTGTGACAATGCATTTGTGTACATTTTTGGGCTGGTGCATCATCCCTTTCCATGTTTTTTGGTTTACAGAATAAGTGCAGCTGATGAAGAGTTGATATGGAACTTCTCCCAGACCCCCTCTGAGCATGCCTTCCCCGTGCCCAATGTTTCCCACAGCGTGGCTCTAAAGGTGCGGGTCCAATCACTGCCCCGCCAGCCTAAATACCCCGTGCTCAAATGCAGCATCCACTCTGGTCTGGCCTTCTTGGGCAAGCGAACCTTCGACCCCGGGGATGGAGCCTACCGTCGACTTGAGCCAGTTGGAGACCCTCCAAACCCTCTCCGCCTACAGGGATCTCCTCTTTTCTGCAGATCTCTACATTCCCCACTGCCTCAATGCAACAGTAGCAGCCCTCTGAATTCCCAAAAAAGCAGCAGCCCTCTGAATTCCCAAAAAAGCAGTAGCCCCCTGAACCCCCGTAAATGCCCCCAGCGCCCTGAGTCACCCGTCCCACCCAACAAAGCCGTAAAATGGCTGTACTCTCGAGCCAATGGTGGCTTGGGTGTGCCGCCATCATCTGAAGTCTACAGCTCATGCACTAATGGTGCAGAAAGCCCAGGAAAAACAGAATCGTCTCCGATACGAGGATTCAAATCCCTCTCACTTATTGATCCCTCTGGCTCTCCCAGCTCAAGTCCCCGCCCCACTTCAGGGGGCGAGACCAACCCCCTGATAGGTTCTCTGCTTCAGGAAAGACAGGAAGTCATTGCCCGCATTGCTCAAAGGCTGAACTTCTGTGATCCCACAGCACCGCACCTTCCAGACGCTCTTTTCTCTGCGCCCTGCGACCCATTGGCCCCCAAAACACCCTGGAGCTCTTCAACCAGGGATGAGGGGCTGTTTAAGAAGACCAAAGACCCTAGTATCCCTTGCCCAATCCCACAGACACATGAAAGAACTGGTCCAGAGGACCCTGAGCACCTGGAGCCCCCGGGGTACCCAGAGAGGAGCCGGACTTCTCTCTTGCGCACTCCGCTCAGTCCCAGGAGCCGAGCAAGGGCAGACCAGGCTGACTCTGGAGAGTCCGGGACCTCCAGGGCCAAACCCACAACTTGCCGGAGGCTACTGTTAACTGATCCAAAGGAAGGGTCTTTAATAGCAGATGCAGTGCAGGATATATCACGGCTAATCCAGGAGAGGCTCCAACAATCCCAAGAGCTCCTGCACTCTACCTACAAGCTGTGCCGTGAGCCAGTGACCACCAAACCCTCTTCAAATAACCAGAACCAAGGCCAGAACCAGAATCACCAGAAACAGCTGAGCCAGAAGCAGAACTATCAGCTAAGTGGCTGCAACACTAGCAGCGCTAGCCATTCAAACGGCACCGTCTTCCCACCCCATCAGAATTCTACCACAAATATTTCCAACGGAGACTTAAGCACAGACTCGTACATTTGCACAGATGCCAGAAGGAGGGGTGATACTAGGACTTCAAGTGCGGCCTGTTCCAAACCTGAAGAGCCTATCATCGTTAAAGCAAGATCACTAACACAGACCAGTCACCAACATGCACACAATGCCAAAAATGAGCCCTGGAACTCTCTCATCAATACCACCAGCCCCAAGAGCTCCCGTAGCTTGAACGGGGCAGTCGGGGCCGAAGACCTCTGGGATTTTCAAACCAGAAAAGAGGAGACCTGGGGAAGAAGAGTAGAGATGCAAGCCCAAGCCAGGTCCACCATAGTGGGGCAAGATGAAAATCAGGATCCCTGGGCCTCTCTTTCCAGTACACCCACAAGCCTTACCCAACGCACCCCAAGCCCCGACTCAGCCCATAGCAGCACCCCACACACCCCACTGGTAAGTGTCTACCTGGGGGTTTTGTACCAAGTGTCTTGGTTAAGATCACCTTCAGCTTACTTAACTATAGGGTGCAGGGACTGCAGGGTATAACATACCTAGCTTGTTTTTGCTTTAGCAACATTAGCATAATTTGCTTCTTTGTAGGTGAAGTATACCCTTGTATCTTCTATCAAATGTAAATGTCTTGAAAAACATGAAATTTAAATAGATTTTCTGGACTTTAATCATAATAATGATTTAATTTTTGCTGGTGTACAACACATGTATTTGAAACGTGTGTAACCTTGCAGGCAGCCAGACTAATATTTAACCTTAAGTCAAACTGACACTTGGTCAAAATCAAAATCCAGTAACACCAGGCTGTGAGACTGAAAAGAATTTTATGCTAATTTTGTCTCACAGAGAAGCCCCGCCTCCCCTTTGAAGCCATGCAGTAATTGGAAGAAGCAGAACAGGCACTCCATCGACGGAACGGCCACCAAAGCCTTCCACCCATGCACCGGCCTGCCTCTGCTCTCCAGCCCGGTGAGAGTTTTGTTTTACTAGACTATATTCTGTTACTTACTTCCATGCAGTGGCAGACTGTGAGGATTAGAGGTAAATAACCTAAAATAAAATAAAAACACATCTATAAAAAAATTGGAACAGCTTTTCCATAATGCTAATTTATCCATGCTGTTTCTAATAATGTGTTGCGGCTAAGCTAGTGCTGGTGCTCGTAAGTATTTATTTTTTGGCTGTTTTTGATTGAACACACGTTTGAAGACATTCCATATGTTTTATTGAAAGACATTAGCATCAGCTTATAGAGTCCTGGCACAGAGCTGCCACCGCTTTCACTACTGCTCCCATTCACAGCTAGTGATGTTCAATACTTCCAGAAGGGCTAGAGTGGACCTTTTACTCAGAAAATTGGCCCCACCCTGTGGAAGTCAAAGTGTGATTGGTTGATTCCTTAATTCCTTAATTCCTAGTAATGTTGCTGGTTAATCTGGCTTGCAAGGCATTCAGTCCAGCTTTTGAAGGCCTAACCAATGAATGAGCTTGCTTGGCTATATCTACCCAAATTCCAAGGAGAAATCCATCCTGATTGTTCATTCTCGTATTGTTAAAGTTCCCAGAAGTCTTCTCTGACACACTGCATTGTGTCTTGCACTACATCTCAATCCACTCATCTGTTGGACTGCACTGCATCACAGGCCATGCACACCATCAAAAGTGTAATAAAACAGAGCCACGTTTGTCATGTGACTCACTTGCCTCTGAGTCACTTCCTGCGTGTCTCCAACCCCGTCCAGACTCTCGCGTGTATTTCCTGTTGCCGGTAGCGACTCGTCACACTGATGAGAGTATTATGGGCTGGATTAGCCCACTTCCTCCTCCTCTGTGCCACATCTGCTATTATTAAACACACACAGGCCAAGTCAGCTGCTCTGTGTTTTAGCTCCTGCGGCTGACACAGCCCGTGATCATCATGGCCTGGCTTTGTCTCTGACAGAAAATCAGCTCTACTCAGAGTCGTCACAGCCTTGGAAGAGTCATAACCTCTTCTGTTCTCAACACACCATAACTCGATCTTAAATACAGCTGTTTATCACACATATTGCACTGTAGTGTCATTGTGAGACATTTGTAGTCATTAAATTACTCATACAAATCCCTGTCATGGTGGTGAATTACTACTGTGATTGGGCTCAGTGTGTCTGAAAAAAGAGTTTATGCAAAGTTTAATGTTAAGCTCTGGGTTTCTCTGAATTGCTTTCTGGCCTATAATTATAATTTATAAGTAGCTTTTAAACATTAGAGGCACGTTATTTACAGCAAATGTTTGCTAGTTAATTCGTTATTAATAAATTTATTTTTATCAGAAAGAAGAGGCCACAGCATACCCTTATCTTTTAATTCTGCTCATACTTCCATGGTTTGTAAATACACTCTTAGCAAAATGGCTCTATATAGTCCTAAAAAGGGGTTCTTCAGCATAGATAACCATTTAACCAGGAAAATAATCATTTGAGCAAAACAGTTTGGAGTTCCCAGAGGTCTTCGCCCACCGACTGCCCCATTCAAGCAACAATAGCTCTTCATGAGAGAATTCCAGGGCTCATTTTTGGCATTGTGTGCATCTTGGTGACTGGTCTGTGCCCACATTCCTGCCTTAACAATGCTTAGGAACAGGCTACACGCTAAGGCCTAGAATCACCCCTACCTCAGGCATTTGATTTTGCACCAGACTACTCCTTCAGTTCTGTTAGTGCTGATAGACAGACTACTGTAGATGTGCAGTGCAGATTCCCCACTGATAAGTGAGGTTCAGTGAGGCCTTATTTATGCCTGTAGCATCTGCCGTCAGAGAGCAGCAAACTAAAGCTTAAACAAAGATGATATTCTTGTGTCAAAACCCTGAACTTGATGCCAGGTTTGACCCCCTTTTTCATCTTCTACTGCCTAGGTTCCTCAGAGGAAGAGCCAGACCGGTTACTTTGATTTAGACACGTCTCTGATTCGCTGCAAAGGAGTGCCATGGGCTGCCAGCAAGAGGTATGACCTCAGTGCTTTCTCTGTCTGATTGTCTGCCAGCTCCTCTATCTGTCTGTTTTTATTTTAAGGCCTGTTCTCACACACTGCCATCTACTGAACACTCTGCTGTAGTTTGAAAAGCCCTCACAGAGGAACTCTCTCAAAATGGCTGCCTGTGCCTCCCAGTAAAGATCTGCTCTCCACACACAAGTATTGTTGGAGAACAATGGTGCTATAAGTGTGTACAGGCATTATTACTATGTGTATTGGTGTATTAGGCCTACATATGAGCTCATTTATTGCAGCTCTCAATGGAAATTCCTGACTTGTACCTTATGTCATTTTATGAGGTCCATCTACCAAATGGATCCACGTTGTAGATTTGCCTCCAATTACCACTGTAGAACCACCAGATAGTATGTGATAGCACATGGGTGTGTGTGTTGCTGGTCCAAGTGTATCAGGTACATCAGTGTCACTGCAAGGTTGAGAGTGGGTCAACCATCCAAATAGTATATCCCTCCAATAGCAGCTCTGTGGTCTGAAACTGGCCACTGATGAAGGACTAACACAAACTGTGCATCAACAGATGAGCTACACTCTGAACTGTACACCAGCAAGGTGGAGCTCCAGGAGAGGGGTTTCTGATAAAGTGGCCATTACACATATATCGAGTGTTCTTTGGATCATTTAACTCACCTATGTGTTTGTGTTTTTGTGTGTGTGTGTGTGTGTGTGTGTGTGTGTGTGTGTGTGTGTGTGTGTGTGTGTAGAATGTGTTTGAAGAAGTCTGGAGATGCAGATGAACCTTTGCAGCTCTTGAGTGCCAGCGCCCCGCCCGCCAGTCTCAGCCTTCTGGGAAACTTTGAGGTACGCACTGACACACACACACACACACACACACACACACACACACACACACACACACACACACACACATATGGGTGTTTTGCTTGGGGCTCCAGAGCTTTCGAGTCAGCCTTACTGTTTTTACACCTTCTGTTACTGAATCACTCGCTCACATAATGAATCGCTCACTGACTCACACAGTGAATCACTTACTCTGAGTGAATCTCTCAGAAGATGATGCTCATGCATGAAGTACATTTGGCTGCTTTCAGTTACATACCACTGTTCTGACACATTTGTGTGTGTGTGTGTGTGTGTGTGTGTGTGTGTGTGTGTGTGTGTGTGTGTGTGTGTGTGTGTTCAGGAGTGTGTTCTGAACTACCGTTTGGAGCCACTGGGCACGGTGGAAGGATTCACTGCTGAAGTCGGTGCCAGCGGAAGTTTCTGCCCCAGTCACATGACCTTCCCTGTGGACGTGTCATTCTACAGCGTCTCTGACGACAACGCTCCTTCTCCGTACATGGTAATGAACTCGGCAATGTTTCAGTGTGTCTTCGCGCTCCGGTCGACTCTACGTACTGTTCTGTATATTCTTTATAAGGTTTGGAGACACCTTTTCTCTCAGAGTCTCAGATACTGCGCCCACGCATCAACAGAGCATCTGATAGAAACGTTGAGCATTAAGCTGACCACAACAATCAGGGTTTTGTCAGCTACATTCTGAGTGGCTGTATGTACACCTGTGTTTCTCTGTTTCTTGAGATTGTTTACAATCACCTCCTTCTACACACCACATCAAAACAACGAGCCGTGATTGGTTGTTTTTCATGTTAGTCAAATGGCCTCTTCCTGTCAATGTTGGCTGTTTTTTGTCCATATTAAGCAGTGAAAGGTATCCCAGGCTCTCTGATAATGGGCATAAGACTGTTGCGTGGGGTAACTGCTGCCTTCCTTTGGATTTATCAAGAGATATTGACCTGTGTAAATATTACTGACCGTATCAGTGACCGGGTTAGTGTTGAAAGACCAACTAAAGCCATGCATTTGTGTCCTTAGTGTGATGTCAGCACTTTTTAGTTTAAACCACCTTTGGGTGAAAAGAGTTTCAATATGGTTAAATATGTAAAAGCTTAAACCATTACAGAGGCAAAACCTGCTCTTAATGCCAAGGAAGACACTTTGGCATGCAAGAAGTTGAGCTAAATATAGCATGTATTGAAGCTAAATGATTAGCACATAGCTGTTTCAGCTTGATATTTGGAACTGTCCTGGGGTGTTTATTGAAAATGAGGTATGATGTTAATCTGGGGCTTTGGAATGATGGGTGACTCCTGTTCTCATCCTGCAGGGTGTTATAAACCTGGAGTCACTGGGTAAAAGGGGCTACCGTGTGCCTCCATCAGGAACTATTCAAGTGGTAAGAGTCCTATAGCATTCATATTCTCCACACTGTTGTTTTTAATCCCAATCCTATAACCCTCCTCAACCTGATCTTCCTCAAAGCAGCATTGCAGGGTCTCCCAGTGACCCAGGTTTAGAGACGTTACTTCATATTTATGTTGTGGAGAATGTGGTGTTGTGCAGTTCAGCTGCGACACAGTTACAGATTACAGATTGTTTACAGGATACAGAGCGATGCCTTCTGTAATTTAGTAATTTTTACACTGCTAACCTGCACCATCTGGTGGTGGAGCATGAGAACAGCATATTGGCACAATGTTGTTTGTGCGTGGGAGCAATTTCAGTCCTTATTCAACCCCAATCAGATGATAATCCATCAAATTTGTTTGTGTGATTTTAAATTTCAGACCTTATTCAACCCCAATAAGACGGTGGTGAAGATGTTTGTGGTGATGTATGACCTGAGGGAAATGCCGGCCAGCCATCAGACATTCCTGAGGCAGAGGACCTTCTCCGTCCCCGTCAAACGTGAATCCAACGGCCACAGCAAGAAGCCCCTCACCCCGCTGGGGCAGGGGCGGACCCTGCGCTACCTCATTCACCTGAGGTGAGTACACCTGTCCTGGGAAATTATCAAATGACGAGCGTGGTTTACTGGTGGGAATATGAATGGCATGTCTGATAAAGCCTGAGAGACTAGGAAAAACAGGCATATCTTAAATAACATGAGTACATTTAATTATGGCAAATGGTTTTACCCCATAATAAGTGACTGGTAACAGGGTTGATGTTTTTGTTTTAGACCTGAGCTCCTCATTGAAGACAATAATGTTTCTTATAACTACAGAGCATGTGAAGATCTGAGAAAACTGTTAGATGATAACTGAAGGGTTGGTTCTTGTGAGTGACATGGTCAGCATGAAAACCTAAGACATTTTTATGAGGTCTGAATTTAAGGCTAGACAACTGGGTTCAAGTATCCCCCCCAAAAGGGGGCGGTTTGCTGGGAGCTACCAGTCTGCAGTGGTGAGTTTCTACTGATGGTGGTCCAAGGCAGCACAGACCGCAAACAGGTGACAGGGTGTCGGGTCCCAAAAGCTTGTTGTTGCTCTAGGGGAATAAAGGCTATGCCGTCCAGGCCAACCCTACCGAAGGGCTGCTGTGGAACACAGTCACAGAAATGTATAATGATCGTTAATTAGAGGAACATCTTGCAACACACAGAGCATCGCCCCCTGCTGCCTGGGGGCCTGTTTACCCGCAGACCAGTCAAGAGTACCAAATAAAGACCCCTGTTCACCACGAAAGCACCTACAGTATACACACGAGCATCAGAACTGGAAGAGGGTGGTCTGGTCTGATGACTCCAGCCTGGTATGTGTGCACTGTTTACCTGTTGGAGGTGCTACAACAAGAAGTCTTTAAGTCCACTTGCATCTGCTGGAGTGCTCAATCCAGAGGTCAGAGGTCTTGTTGATGGAGCTGTTTTGGAGGCACATGGAGGAACAACAGCACATTGGGCATGGGTCATCAGTGTGTCTTCCACAGGCCTACAAAAATGGAATGGCCACCAAATAACTGCTTTCTAGTGATTACCATACCTGACCATCTGTTTCACCTTGATGCATTGCTCCTATAGTCATCTTGCTGTAAAATAATTTGGCTGAGATATGACTGATGACTTTATTATTCCTTATCTCTTCTTTTTTTTTTATCCCTCTCAGGTTCCAGAGCTCCAAATCTGGAAAGATCTACCTCCATCGGGACATCCGGCTTCTATTCTCACGCAAATCCATGGAAGTGGACAGTGGTGCTGCCTACGAACTCAAATCCTTCACAGATTCACCCGCCGACCCCCCCTTTTCCCCTAGATGTTAATCCAATCTGACCCAGTCCATCTAATCTGACCTAATGTAATCTCACTCCAGCGTAGGGGCCTTACTCAATCACAATCCCTCTTATTTTTGCTTGTAAGGGAAACTTAAACAAACAAAAAAAAAAAGATTTGCTCCCGTACACACACATATGCAGTCTGAAAGCCACATTTCCTTCAAAAAAAAAAAAAGATACAAAAGAACAAGAAGAAGAACAAAACCTGCATCATCAGATCATCGGTGCTTCATTGTCCCAGCGTTTTACAGCAGCGGACAGGTTTCTCTTTTTTTGACATTTTTTGCAGTTTTAAAGCTCATTTTTGGAGCTTTGGTGCAGTTTTGCGACGAGAGAAGATACTGAAGTGACAAAAAAACGACAACAACAACAACTATGGACCATTTTTATTTCTAATGACAAGAAGAGACAAGGTAAAAAGTCAACAATCGGATCAACCCCGAAAGAATAAACGACTTTGGATAGAGCACTGTGTACCTCCACCAGAACTGGAAAAGAAATTAGTAATATTCTACTATTTCTTTCTTTTTGTACTGTTACCGAACCACTTTAATCGGAAGTGTTGCAATAGAGAAAAAATCTTAACTAGCTTAGTGTTTACATATTTACTTTCAGTTATTTAATATTTAAATTGATATTTCATTTACTGCACATGTGACGCCTGTCGTGCTCAGCATTATGACGTAGTGCAATATGTTTCAATCATACTATGTATTTTTGACTTTATTATTCAGATCTGAAATAAAAGAAATATATATCTATGAACCAGTCTGTCAGGGAGTCCCACCGTCTCTTCTTTTGTTCCCGTTATCTCTCTCTGTCTGTCTGTGTGTCTCTCTCTCTTTTTCAGCATAGTTGCAGTTTAATTGACATATTGCCAAAAAACATTACATGTGTTGTGTGCAAAAGTAATTTTAATACCTCGTTTTATGGTATTTTTTAATATATTTTTTATATGTAAAATTCAGTATTATGTGTCCATATGGGTTTCCTCCTGCTTCCTAAAAACACAGGGTAGGTGGATTGGCTATGAATATGTTGGTAAATGGGTGTGTGTGCCCTGTTCACGCTCTTACAAATAAAGGTGCTTTAAGTGGTTCATTGAGCGATGCCTTTGAAAAACACTTTGTATTCCACAAAGAACCGTTTTATTTAGTTATCTCCTGAGTGGTTGTAGTATGTGTACGCCATTGTTATAAGTCATATAATGAACCAAGAAGTAATGAAAATACCCTGAGCTAAAGAAAACAAGGACGACGTCAAACGAAACTAAAAGGATTATGATGAGAATGCACCATTTTTTATGAATTATAATACAGTATATGCTGCTCAAACATAAACCGTAGCCTAATATTTATTTGTAGGATTATTTATGAGTTTTAGAGAACTGAGAATATGTTTAATCCTCGACCAAAAGATTATTAAACTTGGGAGCAGTTTTGCTTCTATATAAAGAGTTTAGTGACAAGAATAAAGGAGTCTGGATCTACAGACTGTGCAGTGAGTGAAGTTCGTTTCTGTGAGGTTGCCACGAGCTGCTTGTTAAGAAACTGTTGGAAGAAGGAAATGCTAACATTAAGACATTAAACGGTTCCTCACGGTTTCATGCATTTTTTACTTTATTTTCCAAACTGTAAAAGCAATATAACACTGTTTGCTTCATCGCAGCCATGCTGATGTTTTACGAAAACACACTCCCTCTCATGTCCTGCTGCTTTAATTTAGCATAATAAAATGACACTTCACAAATTCATTTTTCAATTTCCAGTTTTACACATCAACATTTAGTTCACATGCACTTACTGTTTTTTCTTACTGGCTGTTCTTAGCAATCTGTGTCTAAATTAAAGGAATACTAGATTATGTTAAATGTCTTATTTTGCAGTAGAGATGTGACCCAGCTCACAATAAAACCATATGATGTTTTAGTTATTGCATGTTTCTTAAGAGACCCACAAGGCTTTTGATTCCAGACAGAAGAAGAAGACAATGTATAACTGCACTTTGAGGGATCTCGACTTTGTGGTATTATTTAAATAACTAAACACAGTCCACGGTGAAATGAGCCAGATAGGGAGCACGAAGCTGTACAAACTGGTTTTGAATAGTGTTTTATCAGACAGTGACCACAACAGAAGTCCAGTTACAAATGTAAGCAGACAGGGACGTCTAATCAGCCTTGATGTGTAGCCACCATTATCAGTCAGTGGCAAGTTCAATGCCATGAACCATTCAGCTCACTGTGAGCAATGGTCGCTTTTGCATACTGTTTCACACCCGGAATGATTTCATCCCAGTACACTCACCAGTAGAAGCCAGGCCACTATGTAGGTGTACAGTTACAGACTGTAGCTCATCTGTTCCTGAACAATGTGTCCGCTCCCCTCTACACCTTTCATCATTGGTCAGTTTCTGACTTATCACTTCTGGGCTTTTACCTCATCAGTGTATTCGCTCACCTTTATTCTGTTATTATGTCATTAGTGCACATTGCATGTAAATTTCTAAATGAAACTGCTTCAGAGTATGTATCAAAACTGCTAACTGTCCAGCTCTCTCCTTGTAATACCAAAGACCATGTCTTTTTTGCTGTACTATCACCTTGTATTACAGTAAAGGTTCGAAATAGATTTTTTACATTATTGGGTGATTCTTCAGTTGAGGATTATTTTATCTTAAAAATAAAATAGCAATTAGCAAAATGTAAATGTAAAAACAATGTTTGCATATTAAAATATTGATTTATTTGTGTGACAGTGCAGGATTCCAGCTCATTTTAATGGGTTCACTTCTTTTTTTGGTGTACACAATAGAGCTCTACTGCTGTCTTACAGTGGTATTGACTGAAAAACACTTAAAATATGAATGTATTAAAAAAAAAAACACCTGTCATTACCATCAGTACAACCAGATTTGTGTTGGTAATCAAGCGTTGCGATCATGGATTTCACAACACTAGTCAACTGCCAGTATAAGATTACCTTCAAATAAATGTAAATGATGGGAAAATTATACATAGTTTTGTTCATGTATCATGTTGTCATTTCATATTTTGCTGTAATGGTATAAACAGCAATGACCCTAAACAAATTCCTCCATTATCAAGAGGAGTATATGATCAAATGACTCACTGTTCTGTATGTCACTTTTCTCTAGTGGCAGAAATGTGCTCCCGTGTCAGTTTTTCTTTCCATGGCAAAAGTGTAAACAAATGTTGCTTAAATTCCTTACAGAAATTACAGTTGGATGATGAAAAAATGTGGGCATGGTAATATACATATAATATATAATTTACCAAATATGCATGATAGGAATGTGCATAATACATTAAGTTTTCTTTTTAATCTATTATAAAAACACAGACATTGTTATTAGGAAGCACGTAAGTATCAAAGTTTGGGTTGGTAACAAGGTTAAAATAGCAAAGTATCAATATGTAAAACTTTCAAAAATAGAAACAGTAATAATGTTTTAAAAAAAATATTGAAAATCTAAGCTATTTGTTTCACAATATTTCTAACATGGATTTATAAAACTTGAACATATTTTTGAGGTAAATGTGTGACAAATGATTTTAGAGTGTTTCTGCATTGACTCAGGTACAAAGTTAGTCCACTTTCTAGTGCTGATAAAACTGTGTAACATATCTTCTCTGTCCGTTCCTCCCTCCCTTTCATTAGGACAAACATACATTATTCAACAGACCTATTAGGGAGAATTCAATCTAGGCAAATTTTTTTTTCATGAGGATCAGTGATACCTCTATTAACAACAGCTGCGACTGAACAGACTGCATCTTTCCTGCACCCAGCTGACAGGCAGGTGTGTTTTAATACACTGATATTTTAAACATCTACAGTCTTTAGTCCTCAAACTCTCTCATTGTTCCTGTAACACAGTACCATGAAGATGGTGACTGCAGCAGTGAAGACTCTCTTCATCCTCACATCGAGTGCAGCGCCAGTAATTGATGAGAAACTGTGAATCTGAGAATCTGTTTAAGCTTTTATAAACCTGAAGTCTTGTATAAATGTGGAATTTGTAAGGTGATTTTACATTACGATTTTACATTTAGATAACAACATAAAATGTTTAGAAATGGGTCTGGTTCACGAAAACGTCCACTGTTATACAATCTTTCCTTTTATGACAGTGGGCCTTTTTTTTCAGAAAACAAATCCTCCTAAAACCCACTTTATAGTTCTTGCAAAGATTCTGAGATTCAAGTTTTCTTTATTGGGATTTGTTCATTTTATGAGGGTAATAAGATCCATCATTATAAGAGCAAAGCTGATGAATCTAATTTTCTTAAGATTTTTATTAAGACTTTTCTCAAGAACTAATTTAGAGACTTCATAGAAAGTACTGGATAAAAATGGGGGAACGGGGACCTCTAAGATGCCTGAAATCTCAGACAGTTGGATAAGCATTGGGATTAATATGAAGAACACAAAGGACTTAAGGGATTGTGTGTGAATATGCAGCTGAGCAGCTCTTCTGTTGTGCTGTTGGTACTGTTGTGCGCCTCTGATGTTGAAGCTTTAGCAGTTTGTTTTAAGATAAAAAATATATAGAAGCCCATTTCCACCCCTTACTTATATTCGATGTGTTGGGAGCAGGGAATTCACTAAAAGTGCAAAGCAGTGGGCCTCAAGGAGTGAAATACTGGCATGGGCCAATTACCATTAATTTGCCAATGGCAACAGACTAAACTGCTGTTTAGATTTTGTCGACTATTTTGTCTTACAGCCACACAGTTCCAAAAATAACCATGCAGTTGTGGTGTACTCTTATCTTTCATTTTGTTTCTGATTAAGTGACAACATGAAAATATGTTATATTATAAATATGTATGTGTATATACAGTGAGTCCAAGAAGTATTTGATCCCTTGCTGATTTTCTTCGTTGGCCCACTAATAAAGACATGATCATTCTATACTTTTAATGGTAGATGTATTCTTACATGGAGAGACAGAATATTAAAAAGAAAATCCAGAAAATAAATCTAAGGAATATATATTAATTGATTTGTATTTCATGGAGTGAAATAAGTATTTGATCCCTTAGTATTCATTAGCAGTTCTGGCTTTTACAGACCAGTTAGACACTCCCAATCAACTTGTTACCTGACCTGAAGCCACCTGTTCTCACTAATCACTTGTGTGAAAAACACCTGTCCACAGAATCAGACAGATCACACAGATTTCAAGTCTCCAACATGGGTAAAACCAAAGAGCTGTCACAGGACCTCAGAGTCAGAATTGTTGACCTTCACAAAGCTGGAATGGGCTACAAAAAGATTAGTAAGGTGTTGGATGTGAAAGTAACAACTATTGGTGCAATTATCAGAAAGTTTAAAGAGTATAACATGACAATCAACAGACCTCGGCCCGGTGCTCCAAAGAAGATTTCGCCTCGTGGGGTGGCAATGATGCTGAGAACAGTCAGAAATCGTCCTGCAACCACTCGGCAGGAGTTAGCAAATGACCTGAAGGCAGCTGGGACCACAGTTTGCAAGGAAACAATTGGCAACACTTTGCGCAACAATGGATTCACATCCTGCAGTGCCCGAAAGGTACCCCTGCTGAAGAGAGCACATGTGGAGGCGCGCCTCAAGTATGCCAATGATCATTTGAAAGATGAACCAAGTTATTGGGAGAAGGTTTTGTGGTCAGACGAGACCAAAATTGAACTTTTTGGCCTCAACTCCACCCGCCATGTGTGGAGGAAGAAAAATGCTGCCTATGACCCCAAGAACACTGTGCCCACCGTCAAGCATGGAGGTGGAAGCATAATGTTTTGGGGGTGTTTCTCTGCCAAGGGTACAGGGCTACTTCACCGCATCACTGGGAAGATGGATGGAGCCATGTACCGCACAATCCTGAGGGACAACCTCCTCCCCTCTGCCAGGGATCTGAAAATGGGCCGTGGTTGGGTCTTCCAACATGATAACGACCCTAAACATACAGCAAAGGCAACAAAGGATTGGCTCAAGAAAAATCACATTAAGGTCATGGAGTGGCCCAGCCAGTCGCCAGACCTCAATCCGATCGAAAATCTATGGAGGGAGCTGAAGGTCAGAGTTGCCAAGCGACAGCCCACCAACCTTCATGATTTAGAGAGGATCTGCAAAGAAGAGTGGGCCAAAATTCCCCCTGGTGTGTGTGCTAAACTTGTGGTTAACTACAACAAACGTCTCACCGCTGTGCTTGCAAACAAAGGCTTTGCCACTAAGTATTGAGTGTGTTTGGCAAGAGGGATCAAATACTTATTTTCCTCATTGAAATACAAATTAATTAAAATATATTCTTTAAAATTATATTCTGGATTTTTGTCTTGATATTCTGTCTCTCCATGTTAGAATATATCTACCATTAAAAGTGCAGAAGGATAGTGTCTTTATTAGTGGGCAAACAAAGAAAATCAGCAAGGGATCAAATACTTCTTGGACTCACTGTATATATATATATATATGAGCAACATAGAATCCTTGAAAAAAAGTGCCAATCCAACTATTATATCTATAATATATATATAACATATATATTATACATATTATACATATATATATATATGTACTGTATATATCATACTGATTACATTTTACTGACGTTAATCCAACTCAACCGAAGTAACCTGTCCAGTTAATATCATACATTTAATGCGACTAAAAACTTTTAATAACTGGCATGTTGACAATTGCCATCTTAAATACTGATGGCATAACTCTGCATTACTGCATTAGCAGTCACTTTAGCATTTAGCTAACATAAAGCCACACTCAGCAGCAGAGAGCTCCCACAGCCAGGCCAGACAAGTACAATACAGTATAAAATACAACTGGCCACATAGGGAAGTGTAGCTTAGGGGGGAAATAACTACAACAACTATGCTGACTGATGATGAGTGATGGCGGAAATACACGCCCAGTAAGCAAATGTATGGTTCCAGGAGCCAATGGTAAAGGTGTGAGTTTTACTCATCAAGGTTGCACTGCCCAAACATAAGGGGCTAAATTCATCACTAAACCCAGAACCCCAGTTTTGATGCAAAACATGATTGATGTGTCACACCAGCATTTTTTCTTTATGTAAAACCAACAGCCACTCAAAACCCTTTTTTGATTGTTGTGAAGAGGAATGTTTTCAGCCAGAAAGAAGGACAACACAGCTGAAACCGTCATGCACGTCCACAAGACGTATTCCTGAGATCCTTCACATGTCACACGTTTGAATTCTGAAACTTTCCTGCACATATGTGGATGGTGCTGTGGACCAGAAGTGGTCCTAGTTCTCATGGTTCGCACGGTACAGATCCTATCTGCAGATGTCTTCAGAGTTGCATATTTGCTCGATTATGTGATGAAAACACACAAATTCAATAATTACATATTTTTATTCTGTGTTTAACAAATGTAAACACACACTTCCGTACACATTTGTCATTCACTCTTTGCAGATGTACAGTCAGCCAAGGGAGATGAACATGTTTTACGCTAATTGCAAACGGAATGCTGTATCTTAGAGTTGACAAAGTCACATTTCATGACACTGAGTTTTCCTGCACTTTCCAGTCTGTGAATAGTTTTACACTTTTTAAGTTCTGGGTGTTTTTCACGGAACATCTGCGGAAGCTTTGTTTTTCTAAACCTTTCATAAGGTGGTATTAGTACTTCAGCTTCACTTTTAAACGCTGAAAAGGCGGATATATCTGCACCATAGCATGTGGTGATGACAAAACAAGTCTCTTTACCAAAGCCTTTCAAAGTGGATATGCGTGAAGAAGACGTAAAACTGCCAAATCGCATTAAGTCGCCTTTTATTTCATAGCTTTCTTTGGCAAAACGGAAAGTGGTTGGGCATGTGTCCTTAGGTTTAAGCAGTTGTATGGCATGCGTTATCAGAAAGTGTAAAGAGATCAAGCCAAACTTTATTGTTTTGTAGTCGCATATGCCATTCCGCATTTTGCCATTAAGTTCAGTGTAAAAGTTGACATCGGTGTATACACGAAGGGCTATCCTTCTCAGGTCTTCATTTGTTAATTGAGAGGTAATTTTCCCATTTAAATAAAGATCTGTTTTGGCCTTTTGCCAAACAGTTTTGAAGTTTTGATTGGACAACTCCAACTCTAGGTGTTTAGATTTAACCAGTTGATACATTTGATCAGTGCATCCGTTAAATTCATCATCAATGGATTTCAGATATTCGTCCATGTAGATCTGAAAAAATATGGAAAACAAGAATTACTTATCTTGAAACATTCAAGATGTGTCCATTTTCATGTGATGTATAAGTAATAAGCATGTGACTGGCTGGGGCAAAAATGCCTATTTTTACAAGACTATTTACAACCCTGTTACTTTCTTTTTTTCCTTTCTACAATAAAATACACTGATTTAGCTTTTTTGGTGGAAGAATTATGAGCTCTGCTTTCATTGTCTGGTTTACATCACTGCATAGCCTAGCATGGCCTAGCATAGCCATTAACACATCACAGCATTATTTTTTGTCATTTCTGAGACCTACTGGACAATGTTACTGAATTTGAGCTACCCTTCTGCAAACAATGGCACAGGCGGTGATGGGACAAGGAGGGGTTAAACATGGGTCCCATCTGGGTTGTATGGGGCCTAGATGGGTCCCAAGTGAGATTAAAGTGGACTGTAACGATGGGTCCCATTTGGGAGGCCCAATTGGGTTCCAGTAAAACGTATGTTCAAACCCACTCAGAGCCCATGCCCACCCAGAAGCCACCTAGCCCATGTTCCATAAGCATGTTTGCTGGGCTCACAGTACTCTTTAAGTTGATTGTAGATTAATCATGATCAATTTCATACTGTAGCCCTTGTAATCTTCTGGCACTACTGCAAGCTTAGCTAGACAGGTCATTTATTTAGTTCTTTCATTTTCTTCCTGATCCAGATAAATAAACATACATTTGGCATACACTTGAATGTATTGACGGTAAGTAACCTTTTTGCAGTTTAGACAATTGCCCATATTTCCACCTCTCACTACTGGAGCCATGTGTATGGTCAATACAAGGATGGTGAAGAGCCGCATCATTGCACTTTCTGGCAGCGTCTTCATTGTTAACCTAAACTGGAAAGAAACACTCCACAATGAACTCATATGTCTCTGTGATTTTCAGAATATTAAACAAAAGCATAAAGGTATGGGTACTTTTTTATTTTTATGGAAATTAATTATTTGATTTCCTTTTGATGTTCTTTTTTATTTGTATTGCCAAATATGGCAGATCCACAATGAAAAAGCAAAGTATATTTTTTCCTCTTTTATCAAAAAACACGCATTTGCATTTTTCTGAAACCAGATGTTTAAGGCCATCGTTAAGGCAACTCAAGGTCTTCTATGATCTTCTATGATTTTTGGCAAAGCCATATCCCTTCGGGATCTGAGACAGTTCTGCCCCCTTTTTGCGCACACATCTCTGAGATGCCGTTGCACAGAAACCCCTGTAAGGAGAAGAAAGTTTTCCTCGAGGAGCATTAGGAGCATTGAAAATGGCTTGAGGCGTGTCCTCCAGTCACTGACCATCAAGGTGAGTCCCAGGGCTACCGCCTCTTAAGGGGCCCTTATATGTTTAATGCAATGGTTGTCTGTCCGACCTCAGTGCTGTAGGCTGTGAGTTACCTTTTTCTGTCACTTTATTGAAGTTGATTAATTATCATAATTCACAAACAAACTGTAAAATAATGCTGTTTCACTGCAGAACGTTTAGTGTTGTCACTTCATAGAAAATCTTTGATGGTAATAATTTAAATAAAATAACAGCTTTTCTCTGCAGAAACATTAATGTAAAAATGTAAATGTATTGTTTTGTCACTGAATTTGAATTAAGATATTTGACTTTAATTTTTCCGTTTTTTGTTTTGCAGCACTGCTTTCAGTCATTTGAACTTTATGTTTGCAATATAAAATACACTTTCATGAAAAGTAACTCAAATGAGAAAATGTGTAGTAAAAATAACATTCTCTTAAACAATATGTCGGAGTAAATGACAGACCAACCTTTGAAGTCCTCTTCTGGTTTGTGATGCTGTTATGAGCCTGGACAAGAAAGTGTTTGAAGAGAACATGCACTATGACTGTAACCTTGACTGTTACTAATCCATTTAATACATTTCCCCTCACCTTACTACTGTCTCCTCACTACAGTAACTCTATTTCTATTTTTTTGGCTCACTGCAAGCTGAGCTAGACAAGTCATTAATATGGGTCTTTCATGTTCCTCCTGATCTGGATTTGAAAAAATAATAATAATAATATTTTTTTCACTTCACTTCATTGACAGTAACCCCCCTTTGTATTTCATTACTGGAGCCATGTGTATGGTCAATATGGGAATATTGTGTTGTCTGTCCGCACTTGTTTGTTTGTGTTGCACTTGTGTTTTGTATGCACTGTCTATGTTGCACCATGGTCCTGGAGGAACGCTGTTTCGTTTCACTGTGTACTCTGTATGTAGTTGAAATGACAATAAAACCCAATTGACTTGACTTGACTTGACTTGGAATGGCGAAGAATCGTATGCTCTCTCTCTCTCTCTCTCTCTCTCTCTATATATATATATATATATATATATATATATATATATATATATATATATATATGGGCACCACAAAAGGTTTCTCACAGGAAAATCATTTTTAAATTTGAAGATACTTTAGATCCATTTTTTTTTTTTTTTTAAAAGGAGAGTACAACTGCACTTACTTGCAGAATTTCACTTTTCACTACTGGAGTCACCTGTCTGGGGAATACAAGAATGCAGTGTCTTAATTTGTAACCTAAATAGAAAGATTAACACTGTGCACTCATATGTCTCTGTGATTTTTAGAATTCACTTTTAAATTGTAAACAAAGATAGAGTATAAAAAGTTTCTTGTGTGTTTTATTTTCGAGACTTACATAAAAGCACGAGTTAAAGCATTATAATTCTGATATCTGTCCTACAGTCAACAGCATTAGCCCTTTTTATCTTTTTCTAACATAAATTTCCAACTTAATTGATGCAGGGATATGCATTTTATTAAAAGCTACCAAAACCACACAGCACTACTACTCATATGCCAAGACCCATTTCAGTTAAGGATGGCATTTCATAATGACTATGCTTTTACTACTGAACACACAATTCAGTTACAAACTAAGATCTAGGCTTAAAGAATAAACTGGTTATACTTACTTCTAAGCTGAGTAGAAGACGTGATCGCATCACCGGGCTCTCTAACATACTTATAAGGTTCATAACATCATAAGGTTCGATATTGACATGTATAACTTTGCATTCATTCAAATACAGCTGAACAGCTGAATACAGCTGTGTGTGTGTGTGTGTGTGTGTGTGTGTGTGCGTGAGAGAGAGAGAGAGAGAGGGAGAGAGAGATAAAGAGAGAGAGGCAGAGAAAGATTATGCTTTCGAAAAATGCTGACAAATTAGATGTTGGGTTCAATATTAATTCTTTATATGATCTATTGGTTCACCATATTTATTGTTATTATTATTATTATTATTATTATTATTATTATTATTATGTTGCATGAATGTATCTTTTAAACAAAATGTGCTGGTTGAAGCAAGTATAAGAACCTTATACAGCATTGGCATTACCAGCATAGCATCAGTGGGCATTTAGAAATGTAGGGTGAGCAATGTAAAAAGCTGCACAAAACACTTGCACAAATACACTATGTCCAAATGTTTTTGGACATGTTAAGTTACACCTATTGCTGACACAGATGTGCAAATACACACACAACAAATTTGTCAGCGTTAAATGGTGTGATGTAAATCTGCTGGTTCCAGTGAACGTTGTAGTGGCATTCCAATGGAGTTTGTCATAACTACCATTCATAAAAGTCAAAGTAGTAAGTAAATTAGACAGCAGCAAAACTGCTGATTAACAGGGTTATCTCAAACAAGCTACCCCCCCCCCCTTTGTATCATCAATTACCCAACCCATGCATATACTCCCCCATCACATGTCACCTGGCAACCAGCACACTTGGAGAAATGCATCATGTTCCTGGCTCTGGTGTACAGGCCAGTAGACGCCAGCGCCGGCCAGCATTACACTGTAGTGATTTGGGGTAGAAAGTGCCATTTACCACTCTGGAGAGAGCAAGAGCAAAGCAATTGTGCTCTCTCAGGGTCCCAGCTGCTGATGGCTGGCATCATGACTGGGAAGTAGCGATCCTCTGGTCATCATTTTGGTATAAAGTAAAACACTGCAGCTCCAAAGTGAGGGGTGAGCAACAATAAAGCAGTCCAGAAGCTGAACCAACAAAACAACAGAATGAAATTAAACCCAGAAAGGGATTAGGAACTAAATGTTAAAGCTTAAATTGGAGCAGTATAAATACAGTATAAATAACAGGTGTTGTTAATTGATGATGAATATCATTGAGAAGAGGCACAGCCAGTCAGGCTAGAACTGGAAAAACAGAGACTTCCAGTGGTGACTCCTGGAATCTCTCTATAACATGATGCAGGGGTACCACCCTGAGGTTGTCTTTAAAAATTCATCAAGGGACTGAGGTGATTCTGTGTGAATGTGTAGCTAGGCAGCACTTTAAGGAATTTAAAAAGTACAAACTCCTGGTTTCTTGTGTTAATAATTGGTCTTTACTATGCTTATTATGTCACAGTTCTTGTGAAAAAATTGCACAGCACTGTATTCGAACCAGGAAAATGAAGATATGAGTGAGTTTTGTCTTTAACTAATGTTTTAGTTTAAGAAAATTAACCAAAGCCAGTGGCAGCAGAAAAGTTGGCTTGGGACCAAAAGAAAAAATCATCAGAAAATGTGAATGAGGAAAGTAATAACTGAGGGCTGAGGGCCTTATAAACCGTGAAAGCACCTACACACGGAGTGAAGGTTATTTAAATCTTTAAAATGTCCTTCACACCCATTTTACCAAACATTTTACAAAAAAAATGGTTGAATAGGGAACCATGACATCTATGACATGTTTAAATTACACAAAATGCACCTCTGTGTAGTACCTTTTGGTGCAATGGCTGTAAAATACGTGCACCTTTAAAAGTGGTTTCTAATTCTAATCTAAGCCGTCTGTTATCAAAAAGTGTAAGGAGATCAGTCTTTAAAGTGGAACAGAAACAGGAGGGGTTCTTATTGAGTAAAATTTGTTCCTCCATAATACTGGTATAAACCAGTCTAGATACAGTATAGAGTATTTATGTAATCAAACATAGATTAGGTCCAAGTTGATTTGGTGAACCAGTGAACCGTAACTACATGCTGGACATTCAGTTCTTTTCAGAAGAACTTAATTTACCTTTGGATTCACAACCAGCAAAAGTCACTATAGGAAAATGTAAATATATAAAAGCCATGACAGAAACCTGTGTAGTGATTGTTTTGGCAAAATTTGCAAACCAAAGTATTTTCCAAACCACAAAAAAACATAATTAAATATAAATATTAGATTAGAAGAATAATATGTTACACTGCAGGACCTGAGAACTTCTGCTACTGCTGCCAATATTTCAGTGGAATAACACATTTACTAGCAGAGATGGTTTCAGGCTACTCTAGCCATCTCTGATTTTCTCAAAATCAGTCATGTTTTGCATTAAGTGAAAGACGTCTGGGTAAATATGGAGAGAATGTTTACTAGGTGAGGAAAACTCAGAAACAGTCATGCTCTGTCTGTTGTTATTAATGGTAAAATATATCCACATGACATAGGGTCAGTTTTGCTGCAATTCTTTTTTTTTTTATAAGAGATACAGTTTATCGAGGAAGACTTACAACAAGAATAACCTTTGTATTCACTTTTTGTGATGGTCTGCATAAAGTCTGTGCATCCAGTTTATACAAGTTAATTAATAAATCAATGATTGCGTCACAACAGAAATTATTGTTTCCAATTAATCCATGCACATTTCATTGTGCTTGTCTTACCCACACTGTGGAGTTTGTGAATAGATTCACAATCACAAAACTCCTGTGGTATATCTGTAACAGGCTGGTTTTGAAACATTTCGTAAGGTGGTATTAGTACTTCTTGTTCATAAGGAAAATTAGATATGGCAACTATGCTTGCACCATGGCATGTGGTGATGATGAAACAAGTCTTATTTCCAAAAGAGGTCAACATAGGACTGTGTGACGAGGAAGCAAATCCACCAAATCTCACATCTCAAATCTCACACTTTGTTTTATGCGAAAGGTAAGCTTGGTGCGCCGATATGTGGTCAGACATGTGGCCTCAGGATTTAATGTTTGTATGCCATCTGTTATCAAAAAGTGTAAGGAGATCAGCCCAAAGCTCTGGAGGTATTTGTCTTTACCCTCACGCATTTTAGTGTTAAGTTCGTCATAAATTTCTTAATTAGTGTATGCATGTAATGCTATTCTTCTCAAGTCATCGTCTTGTAACACAGAGTCGTCTTTGGTTTCTAAATGAAAATATTTTTGGCACTATTCCAAGCTGTCTGAAACTTTGTATTGGATTTCAGCTCTTCCTTCAGTAAGGGCTTAATCTTCTTATACATCTGGCTCTTGCAACTATTTCCAGAAGAATCCTCAAACGCATCATCAATAGATTGTTGGCTTTTGTCCATTTCAATCTGTGAATAATAATGATTAATTGTTGATTTTTTTGTTTACAAACAAATAATTAGGATAAAGCTTGGAAAGGTACTCACGCCACTTCTTGCTGGATGTGCAGTGAGCATATAGTTTACTTTACCATCGATAACTGAATCAGTAGCTACGATTCAGGAGCTGACTTCAGATGGTATGTAAAGTGAAAGTGAAAGTTGCGCTCTGAGAGAAATAGCTGAGTCCAGAAAGGGGGGATTCATAGAAGACGACAAAGGTAAGTCTGTTCATAAGAGGTTAACAGACTTGACCTTTCAGGGCTGGAAAATGGTTTGTTGCTGGAGAGAAATGCCTATAAAAAAGTATGTTCACATAAAGGACGTCACTGTTCACTAGATATTTTGTCTGGAGAGCATTCTTACCATTTTTACCTCTGGTGTGTCTTATTTTGGACATTTCCTGGGTATTTAGGTCTCATTTCTGCTTCAAAATATATATTGTTTATATAGTAACTTACAAGAGGACAAACACGAGACCAATATGTTTATGTCAAATATATTCATTTTAAACGTTTGTTCAAGCAAGTTTGCTGGACATCATGACGATTTAAGGGATATGCTTGTTTTTGAGCCTCATCCAATCAGAAAACAGCACGTTTCCTTGTCCTTTTTCTTTGATAAGTAAATATGTAATATGTAAATAATCAGATATGTAAGTTTTAGCCTGGAGCCAAGGCAAAGCAGGTCATACGTTTGGTCTAAAACTTTCAGTAAAAATATAAACAAAAATATAAACTTAATCATTTACTTACATAACATTTGTTCATGTATCAAGTGTTTAAAAACTCAACAAATGAGCAAATGAACAGAATTACAGTGCATCACAACACCTCAACTCGTCTTGTATATTTATGGTCGTTTGTCCCAACTGTACCTTTTTTCTAAATTCAAATGTTCTTATCTGTGGAAGTGAGCACACACAAACGGCGCGTTGGCCAGCCAACTCAACTAACAGAGATCATAGTTTATAGCTGAATACTTAAGTAGCAGAACAGAAATTCCACTTATTCCAATTACTTATTAAATTAGTATGAAGCACATATGCATGCATATTAGTATGCATATTTATGATAAATGTAAGTAGAGGCTTTTAATACCAAGCTGGAAACTTGCCATTACTGTCTGATTGCTTGGATACTTAAGAATGTATTTTCAGGATTAGAGCATATAAATACCTGTTTCTTCAAACCACTTGCAGAATCTGTACTGTTCAGCAATTAAAAAAGTGTTGTGTACAAATAGATTTGCAGTTTTTTTTTTCCTTTTGGGAGAATGATGATTAAAATGTTATGTGCAGTGTAAGCAATACATATATATTACAATTAATGCAACATTGTAGTAGTAATAGTAGTAGGTCCTAGCTATGGGGAGCCTAAATCGTTACATGGTATATGTTTTTTCAGCTGGTTGAGATGCTGTTGTTAAGCAGCTGATATGGTGTCTCAGGTGGTTGCTAAGTAGTTGCTAGTTTACTAGGATCATAAACACAAAAGAGTTGGGGCAGTGTTGATATCTTAAACTGCAGGATGAGTTACCGGAAAATGCAGCAGAGAATTTACATGGAAGACTATGAGAACAATAGCAATAGAAGCTTGTTAGGTTGCATTATTTCAACTTTGAGGTAGTTAAGACATAAAGTGAGTTTCCTGCATCGTTTCAAAATGTTGGTGTTTTTATTAGCAATATTTTGAAAGTGGGGGGTGGGGGTCATTGGTGATTTTACAGTTAAAAAATAAAATAAAATCAGACAATCAGACAATGTGTTTTGAGAAAAAAAGATCCTCTGTTGTGTCTCAATAAAGCTGGAAGAAGTCACTTAACATAGTTTTAACATGTCTTTCTTGATCCTGCTTGATCCATAATGATGTTATCTGATTTGACTGATATATGCAACAGTGCAATAACAGTATACACTGTAAATAACAAAGCTGTTGCTATGTGTAAGTAACAGTATCTAGTTTGATTTGGCAATGTGTGTCTGGTTGTAGGTCTAAAAACCTTCAAGAACCTTTAAAATGAGTTCATCTGATGACGCTGATGACACTGAAAAGAATAAAAGGTAGGTAAATGTGTAAAATGCTCACCTTCGTGAAAGTAATTAATACAACTGATGATTCCACTGATAATGTCCTGCACAAAACTGGCACATTGGGTTTTGAATGTGGTAGATTACATAGACTGTTTGATTATTTTATGTAAACAATTCATCTGTTTTCCAAGAATTTCAGAACAGAGTTCAGATTCACCTGAGCCCAGCTGTGTGTCTTTCAAGAGTAAGCAGTCAATGGGAATTCCAATTATATTCTCTTCAGAAGAAAGGTGAGGAACAGGTTTCGGTTGAGTTTTGAGTTAGATGAGCAACATGTAGAAGAGTTATTTTGCTATTCAACAATGTGAAATAATTTAGGACAAATCTGCACTGTATTTGAATTTGGTCAATTTTAAAAAGAGAGATCAGATTCTCCTTAACTAAGCTGTGTGTCAATGAAGAGTGACTAGTCAATGAGTATCCCAATTAAATTCAGAGGAAAGGCTTTTTAGAGAGCAGCTAACTTGTAGCAAATCACTTTGTCAGAATTTTATTTGGGTGTATATAAAGATTCCAGAAAGAACTACAAAACCAGAGAAAGAATGTGTGTGTTTTAAAAGGCAGTAGAAGGTTTATAGCATTATATTAAGAATACAGTACAAACATTAATATAATTGAGATATGACAAATTAAGCAGAATGTCAAGATGCCATAAACTTTTGTAATCCCTGTTCCTTTATGTAAATTCTTAAAAAAAAAAAAAAACTAGTTGTTGGACTGGTTTGCTGTTTTAAAGATGAAGACAGAAGGACAGACATGCTAAGGAATCTAAATTTTTGTGTTAAAAAAAACTTGTATTGTCAAAATGGCAACCTTACAGTAGAGGGAAAAAAGCTTGTTAACTTTCAATGGAAGTCAATGTGAACAGATTTTATTCCAACTCATTTTGAAGAAATTCTATTGGTCCATTCATCAATTTCTGACTCTGTGTATAGAACAACTCTATATTCAATAGATTCAATTGATGATGAAACTGTTGTAAAAAAACAAGGACAGTGGTAAAACACTAATGCATACAAGAAACTGCACCTCTCTGGTAACTTGTCAAAACTGAAACATAGACTTGTTGGTTTTTATTTAGTCTGATTCAAAAAGAGAGATCAGATTCAAAAGAGCCCAGCTGTGTGTCAGTGCAGAGTGACCAGTCAATGGGTATTCCAGTTAACATCAGTGACTCTGACGCGAGGTGAGATTTTAAAACACTAATCATGCTGTAATGTGTTACATGTCTGTTCGTATACCTATGCAGCGGAATCTCTATAATTCAGTGAAGTTATTCATTGTTTCTCTTGTTGTTTTAAGAGTCTTGCAGAGTGTATCAAAGCAGTCGAGTGGATTTCATTTGGATGCCATATTCAAGGTGTACGTAGCATAGTACCTAATATTAACATGTTAACAAAGAACACAAAAGTTTCACTAAATATTTTCAGCAAAAACATTTTTGCATCTGATCACCAACTGCTGTATGAAAACAGTCCATTTCTGCTTGCAACTATGTATCTTGTATCTGTTCATTTTAATTTGAAAAAAAAAGGACTGATCATAACCATAAAGTCATAAAAGAAACGCATTAGAAAATCAAGTGTAAATTTACTTTGATCATAGAAAATAAGAACAATGCTAACTGTCTTTTTATATCTGGCAAGTTGTATCATGATGTGTTTGAATTTGTTTTTGTCATGTGACATTGTATGTCCTGCAATGTGACTATTGTGCATGTGCAATGATATATTGTGCAGCCCTATCTGTGAGTGACAAGTATGTGAAGTATGTGAATCTTTGCTTTCAGCATCTGGTGTGACCCCCTTGTGCAGCAATACCTGCAACTAAACGCTTCCAGCAACTGTTGATTACTTCAGCACATCAGATTGGAGGAATTTTAGCCCATTTCTCTGTACAAACCATGATACCACCACAGTGTTTCACAGAGGGGATAAGGGTTTTATGCTGGAATACAGTGTTTTTCCTTTCTCCAAATGTAATGCTTCCCATTTAAACCAGAAAGATGTATTTTGGTCTTTCACAAAACATTGTTCCAATAGCCTTCTGGCTTGTTAAGGTGATCTTTAGCAAACTGCAGATGGACAGTATACTCTCTGGAGAGCAGCAGCTTTCTACTTGCAACCCTGCCATGTACACCATTGCTTTTCATTGCTCTCCTAATGATGGACTCATGATCATTAACATTAGCCAATGTGAGAAAGACATTAGAAGTTACCTTGGGTTTCTTTCTGAACTCAAAGGTTGTTACACTCCTTGCTCTTGGTGTGATCTTTGTTGGTCGACCACTCCTAAAAGGTAATAATTGTCTTGAATATCCTCCATTTGTACAAAATCTGTCTGACGATGAATAGGTGGAGTATAAACTCTTTAAAGGTGGTTTTGTAACCTTTTCCAGCCTGATAAGCATCGGCTCTTTTTGATTCAAGCTCTTCTGCAATGATTCACTTCCACAAACATAATGATCAGACTTTGATAGATCCCTGTTCCTTAAATAAAACAGGGCACCCACTCACACCTGATTGTCATCCTTTTGGCTGAAATGAAAAAAATATGATGAAGTCATTATATATTTGTGTCTCATTTGTTTGATTTGGTTCTCCTTGTCTGCTTTTAGGACTTTTTAGGAAAATCTGATTTAGGTGAAGTTTATGCAGAAATGTAGAAAGTTCTAAAGAACTCGTAAGAACCACCTTATACTCAATGTATGTCTTAGTTTTTTTGTGGGTTTTATTTGTGGACAAAATATTAGTTTCTCCAGACGAGTCTTTGTTAACATTATACATCTGGAATACATTTTACTTGTTTACTGTTTAAATACACATGAAAGTTCATGTGCATTTATTCAGATTTGACCCCTGTAAAACTCTGTATGGCTAGTAACTGATGAATGTATTGTGTATGTTTGGTTTATTGTATTGTTTAGGAGCTGGAGCATAAAATCTTCTGTCTGATGAAGAATGAGCTGAACAAGTTCAAAGGATTATTGAGTCGAGATGATCCAGCCTGCACTGAAAGAGAAGCGGAGGATAAGGAGGATCTGAGGTGTCCTAGACAGAAAGTGCTGAAGATCACACTGCACTTCTTAAGGAGCATGAACCAGACAAATCTTGCTAACACACTACAGACCAGTAAGTTTGTGCTCCCCTAAATTTAAGATTGATATAAATTACATGGTGTAGGTGATATGTTTTGTGTGACGTGGATCCTGATTTTGTTTGTGTTTCTGTGTTTTCTTCACATGGATAGTTTTAATGATTTTCATGTGATCATTGCCTTGTTCATGGTAGTTCTGAAAATTAAAATCAAATAAAATTACTTATGTAATTATGTTTTCCTGTTCATTAGAAGTGCCCCCTGCATATCAACAGAAGTTTAAATCTGGAATGCAGAAGAAATTTCATATAATTCATGAAGGAATCTCAAAGCAAGAGGCTTCAACCCTTCTAAACATGATCTACACAGAGCTCTACATCACAGAGGGCAGAAGTGGAGAAGTTAATAGTGAACATGAGGTGAGACAGATTGAAGAAGCCTCCAGAAAGCCAGCAACAGTAGATACACCGATCAAATTCAATGACATTTTTAAACCCTTACCAGGACAAGACAAATCCATCAGAACTGTATTGACTAAAGGCATTGCTGGAATTGGAAAAACAGTGTCGGTACAGAAGGTCATTTTGGACTGGGCCGAAGGGAAAGCAAATCAGGAAGTGCACTTTGTTTTTCCACTTCCCTTTCGGGAGTTAAATTTGATGAAGGGGAAAAGCCTTAGTTTGATGGACCTTCTCTGTTACTTTTTCAGTGAAACAAAACCACTAAAACTAAAAGGATGATCTCAATACAGAATCATGTTCATCTTTGATGTTCTGGATGAGTGTCAACTTCCCCTAGATTTCCAGAACAATGCAAACTTACAGGATGTAACTGAGTCAGCCTCAGTGGATGTGCTGCCAACAAACCTAATCAGGGGGAATCTACTCCCCTCTTCTCTCATCTGGATAACCTCTCGACCTGCAGCAGCTTTGAGGTTTGAGGTTTCAATGACCCTCAGAAAGAAGAATACTTCAGAAAGAGAATCAGCAATCAGAGCATGGCTGACAAAATCATCTCACACATGAAGGCCTCAAGAAGCCTCTACACACACACTGTTTTAGAGAGAATGTTGGGTGAAGCAGAGACTGGGGAGATCCCAAAGACTCTGACACAAATGTTCACACATTTCTTAATCTTTCAGACCAAGCATAGGACACAGAAATACATTGGAAGGAGTGACCCTGATCTTGACCAGATCAGAGAGAGTATTCTTGCACTGGGAAAACTTGCTTTTCATCAGCTTATGAAGGTAAATCTGATTTTTTACGGAGAAGACCTGAAAGAATGTGACCTTGATGTTAAAGAAGCTTCTGTGTACTCAGGGATTTGTACCCAAATCTTCATAGAGGAGTTTACACATCTCGCAGCGCTTTATGCATTTCTCTCCTTCATCAACAACAGCGTTTCAGAAGAGCAAACTCTTGAGGTCTTTGGTTTCCCCAAAAATACAACAATGTCTGACTTTCTGAAGAGTGCAGTGGATAAGGCTTTGCAGAGTCAGAATGGACACTTGGACTTGTTCCTCCGTTTCCTTCTGGGCCTGTCAGTGAAGTCCAATCAAACTCTCTTACAAGGTCTGTTCACACAGAAACAAAGCCACAGAAATGAGGAAATCATCAAATATATAATGGAGAAGATCAAGATGAAACAAAATTCAGAGAAATGTATCAATCTCTTTCACTGCCTGAATGAACTAAATGAGAATAAATTGATGCAGGAAGTACAGAAATACCTGAGCAGAAGTCAGAGTCATTGCCTCCATGGACTCAAGCTCTCTCCTGCTCAGTGGTCAGCTTTGGTGTTTGTGATTCTGAGCTCAGAAGACAAGCTGGAAGAGTTTAACCTGCTGAAATACGAAACATCAGAAGAATGTTTGCTGAAGTTGTTGCCAGTGGTTAAGGCATCCAAGAAAGCCTTGTAAATGTTTTTGTTCCATACTGCTGGGGTGCCTAATTCTGGTCCTAATGATCTACCAACCTGCAGAGTTTAGCTTTGACTAAGGCTACCCGATACTGACCTTGACAAATGTATATTTTTTTGTGATTATTATTGCGATATTTAAAAATACAGGAAAAGTGATCCAGAGATCCAACATACAATGATATTAGTAATGCACGCTGTGCATCCAGATCTTGAGCTGATATAATACGCCTCTGGGAGATATGTACTGGAAAATGAGAACATTGCAAATTTTTCTTTTACAGCAAAAAGCTTGAAGCTTGTAGCTAGTGTTAATGTCCTGCGATGTGACTATTGTAAATGCACACATTGCGATAATAAGGCTGAAATAAAGTATGCTGCAGCTCTCTTAAATATCTCTCTTAAGAGCTTTCAAATGTAAGCATTCAGTCCTTCGACTGTGTTTTAGATAGGCCTGTTGGTCTGACAGTGGGTCTTAATAAATATAGTCATTGAAAAAAAGCCCTGACTTACAATCTAGATTTAACATTTAGGTATTAATAAGGCCAGTGCAGTAAATGGTGCTTCCAAATGTGTGTAAACATAGAAAACCTCTACATAGTCATTTCATCTTTAAAGTATCCCAAACAAAAATGCATTAATTAAGATAAAGAAGATAAAGAAGAGGAAATGTCATGTCAAAATTTGACTTTTTAATTTAATAATTTTTTTAAGGTTTTTTTTTAGGTGCAGAATGAGTATACAATTTACATATTTTTTTACAATTACAATTTACATCCATTTACATCTAATAGGAAAAACATATTGAAAGAAAAATGTAGAGAATTTGGTGCACATTAATTGATTTTGGGGTGTTTCCTGAAATAAACACAGTCAAGATTATACATACAGGGTTAATAATATACACACAACACACCTAACAGTTGCTTAAATGTTGTATTTTGACAACACAGTTTTGTTAACCATCAACAAGCTCAGTAAGAATTCTAGTTGGGTATTTGGCCACTCATTTTGAAAGTATTGATAGAATTCGATAATTTTTTATCCAGATGTTTTTTGGAATGGATCTGACTTTTAATCACAGTAACCACAGGACACATTCCTAACTTGTGTAAACCTACAAGCATCCTTCTCAGATCTGAAGTGAGCTCTTTGGACTTTCCAGTTATAGTGTGTGTTGGTCAATCCAATGAGTACTGTAAAACAACCCCCCTAAAAAAAAGTCCCTACAAAAGTTGTATGTTTGTTTTGTAAATCATTTCTGAGATACAGTTAAGTTTTAAACCTTTAGTTGAATTTCACAGTTTTTCCATAAAACTCTTAAAATTGTAAGGCAGTAATGAAGGTCTTGGCGCCACTCTTTAAAGTCTGTAGGAGTTGTCACAGTAAACAAATCAATATACAAGTCTAACATTTTGTGAAACTTTGAGATGGATTTATCCTGGTCCATATTGACTGTGGATAAATGTGAATCATTGTTCTCTTCTTTACAGGCTGTTTGACTGCAGCATTGCAGAGAAGGGCTGTGCTTCTCTGGTTTCAGCTCTGAAGTCGAACACACATGAGAGAACTGGACCTGGAGTGAAGCTGGTCTGTAATTTATTGGAGGATTCACATTGTAAACTAGAGACACTAAAGTAAGTCTCTTGATGTTTTCTCCAGTGTGAAAAAGAACAGTACCCGGTTCTGGATAGAGTAAATGAAGTCAAGACTATGATTTAAAAGAATTAAGAATATATTTTTCTCTGCAGGTTGCATGACACCCACATTACAGAGGATGGGAATCTTGCTCTGGCATCAGCTTTGATAGCAAACCCCTCACACTTGAGAGAGCTTGACTTAAGCTGGAATGAACCTGGATGGGAGAAAATGGGAGTGGAGCTGCTTTCTGCCTTAGTGGAGGATAAAAACTCTGCATTAAAGAGACTTGAGTGAGTTATTTGCATTATGAAATTCAATATTAAAAAGCTTAAAATGCAGATAGGTCCCCTGAAACAAATGTTTGCAGTGAAAAGCCTCCTAGTCATTAATAGGCATCCAGAAAGGACTGAAAGGTATAAAAGATATAAGGAGTAAATTTGTATGTTATTGGTCATTTCTACTAGAACAACTACATTGTATTATACAATTACGTTGCTGGATTTAAATATTTAGTAGTAAATTATTTATCACATTTATTTGCCAGAGACAGAACTATTGAAGTGGTGGCTTGTTAAATAGTTTTTAGCAGGTTTTAATGTGACATTAAAGCAAAAATCGAATTTACCCTGTTTTGCAATTACAGTAGAATATATTTGTGATTGTTTGTTTGAAGTTTGCTCCTATTGTTGTATACTGGAGCTATAAGGCTGTAGTTTGCCGGACATATATAGCCACCTGTTTATCATCATGCTGATACCACGTACTTGCCCCAAACATTGGGTTGTTTAGTAATCACAAACAGTCTTTTTTGGGACTTCCAGGCCCAAAAACAATTGATATGTTATTACTGTTACTCAAAAGCATTGTATCTCCAAGATAGCAACTTTAAGAAATCAATGGGGACAGATTTTGGAGAATGTCTGTTGGTCTATTAGTCATGGGATTTTGAGAAAGTGTTAAGAGCTACTGCCAGATTCACATTTTTAAAAAGTAAAAAAACAAAAAACAAAAATGGAGATACAAGGTTTTTGCATGACAGTGACTAAAAGTTCTAGTAAAAGTTATATGTTGCCTTGAAGTTAAAGGTTATATAAAGAGAATGATTCTTAGCTTATATAAATGTCTGTGTGGCTGATGTCTAATTATCTTGTTCTATTTTCATTACATAATCTGTGATTTGAGCCTCAAGTTCAGTGAAGATGATGTCTATCAAAAGACACACAAATACTCTCTTGGCAATCCATCCAACATTCTTTGATGATTTATCTATTCTTTCTTCAAAAGCAGCAGTTATGGAGGAGATGGAAAAGTAACTGCTTTCTACCGTTTTGCTTAGTGAAAAAATAGATGTGTCTAAAGCTTCTTGAAAGAGTTCAGTGCAGGTAGGTAGAGTTCAGTTCTTAGTCTCAAGAGTTTCCTCAGTTCTTCAACAGGCAGTTGGCATGCTGAATAGTCGCCTGGATTTCTGAAGTACCAAGCTTGAGGAGCTTGTTAGTCATGGGAACTCGGAGTGTAATTCTTTTCATGGAAGAAGGAACACAACATAGGCAGCAGGTGCATGAGGAAGAACAAAGATTTGGTTACCTACACTGACTACCATACGTAAGCGCCATTCCTGAACCATAAGGAAAGGTCTTCCACATGGTAAAGATGTGTTTGTTCAGTGCCTAAAGCAGACCAGTAAAGAGTCTTACCATGTCTAATTCATAAATAAGAAAGGAAATGCAGAATGTCATGGATAGAGTAAGGATTTAAACTACCTGATGTTGATGTGTTTGTCAGAGGACTTGTAAGGGTCTTGTTTTTAGCGAAGGATCTTTGTGTTTACATGTATGGTTAATGGAGAAGGTTGTCGAGCTCCAAGAAAGCAGATTAGTACATTAGTACTCAGTCCTTAAAGGCCATGAGTTACTTCTATCTAAGACTGAAATCATAGCATTACTAATAATGAGACATTAATGAGACATTTCCAACTTGTGTTAGAGTGTTTGTTTATACATTAAAGTTAAGCAGAAAATGTTGTGAGGGAGAAAACTGATTGATTTATAGGTTGCTGATCCCACACTGATCCCCCATCGTGGGAAAATACTTAATAAAGTCTCATACAATTCCAGGTTAGGAGGTCATGTAGATGTTGGCAGCCATGTAGCTAATATAATGAATAAAAGTGGATAGGAATGTGATGGTTGCTTTGTCAATTAGGGTTAATATTCTCAATTAGGATAAGTAGTCTCAGTGTAGTATCCATTGGTGTCAACCTATATGGTTCACCCATATAAAAACACATGAAAGAATATTTGTGATATGCTGGGTAGAGGAAATCTAGTCTAACATTGGATCCCCTGTCAGGTCATTGGCAAGTATAACCTGACTGTTCTCTCTCTCTCTCTCTCTCTCTCTCTCTCTCTCTCGCTTGCTCTCTCTCTATCTCTCTCTCTGAATGCTTTCACTGTGCTGCATGAGAGGAACTGATGAAGTGTCCCAATAATATGCTTAAAACAGAAAAAAATAAAGTTTGTATTCTAGATGAAGTCATTGTATATTGCTAATAATTTAATGTAAGAAATGCACAATGAGTTTGTACAGTTTTGAGGCAGTTTATATTAGGTTTACTGTCTCTAGAGATTATGAGTGTCACAGTACCTTGGGCAAAACTTGGTTTTCATAATTTCATATATTTTAATATCAGAGCTGTATACAGTATTTAAACCCATAACTTAAACTTACTTGAACGTGGAAAAGTAAAAGTTAAATAAAACACTAAACCAACACAATAGAATGAAATTGATCTAATAAAGGAGCTAAATATTAATGATTAAAATTGAACTAGAAAGAAAGTTCCTTTCCTCGCTTATAGACTTAAGAAGAATTAAAAATGAATGTGTAATTACTCAACCAAAACATTACTTGACTACATGGACCTGAGTAAAGGCAACTAGTTTCAACCTACGCCTGGTTTATATGATCCTATTAAAATACCTATAAGAAACTAAAGAGGCTCCATCTCCAATGGCTCCGTATTCCCTACTCCCTAGTGCACTATATGAGTTACGGCCTTCTGGCTTCTACCTTCAAAAGAACGTATTATTATATGCAGGGAATCGTGCTGATACCAGATGATCTCTTAGATAGACATGTTATGGGCCGTTATGGTGTATTGTCCGATATTTTATAACCTACGTAGTGCACTAGGTAGGGAATAGGTTACCATTTGGGATTCGGCCCGAGTTAGGCGTCCCTCTCCCGGTCGTGTGTGTGTGTGTGTGCGCGTGCGCGTGCGCGTGTTTATTTCAATGGGCGGACAGTAATGTCAGTGCTTGGCCCCGTGGGATTGTTTTGAATTGTTCTTCAATTAAAAAGCAAGAAAGGGAAAAGGAGAACCATGTCCGAAGAAATTGAAGACCCAAAGACTTTGGAGACGGCGGTCGAGGACCAGAGAGTGAGTTGGATTGATCGAGGGAAGAGAAAAACTCCGGAGTGCCGGACCTGCTGTTCCCCCCGTTAGCCAGCCTGCGCTAGCTTAGCTGTAGCTAGCTAACCAGCGCTAGCTTTTTCAAAATGACAGCTTAGCTAAGCTAACGGCACGGCTGCCTCGTATTTAAACAAAACACTCGTCTTTAAGATAGTTATAAGGGGCTGTATTCAAATCTGACGCGTTACTTGAGCTCGGGTGGTTTATTGATGTAGCTGTTTGCTAATCAGTAGCGCGCAAAGCTGGCTAACCACCCGGGCTGTGTCTCAAATCGACGACGTCGTTTACATAGTACACCGAATTTAGCCAGCTAGTCATTTTCTAGGGTTTCCAAAATATCCAAGCGCACTGCTGAATTCGTCTGCACCAGCTCTGCCTACAATTCACCATGAAATGTGGAAGATAATCTGACTGAAGCCCTGACCATTAATATCTAGAAACGCAGCTAGTGCTAGTGCTAGCGCTACCGTTCCCTCGATGTGGCGCTAGCTAACTAGCTATAGCTAACTAATAAAATACAGCTAGTCGCGGTTTAATAAGTCGGCCCTGAACTTAACAAATATTGTTTTCGATGTAATAATAAACCATTTCCTCACTTTAATAAATGGTTCTCCTCTTCTCCTCGTTTCTCAAATTAGTACATTTAGCTAGCTATATATTTATCCATTTATGGTAGACGATTTTGCTGGCTGGTAAACTTAGGGAACAATTGAGGAAAGAGTTTATTACATTGAAATAATGTATTTAATTAAGGGAACAGATTTCTACCTTCATATCTGCAGTTAACTTCCACTGTTTTAATGACCGATTCAGGTCACTTCAGTTCTAGGGAGCGAGGGGTCGATATGAGACGGGGCCCTGGCGGTCTGCAATTCGCCCCAGCCGGGCTGAAGAGAGGAAAGAAAACTCATCGGTTAAACCAGTCGGAGTTTACACGACTGTTGCTAGCTAATATAGTGGGAAGGTATTTCATCATATAGCTACACTTAAAGACGGTCACCAGCAGCACCACCAGCACCAGCAGCAGCTGTAAAATCCTGCTTAGCCTGATATGCTAGCTGCGTTAGCCTAGCATATGTTAGCTAGCATTTCCTAGGCCCAAGTATCTGAACATGTAGTGCTCCACACATTCTTCATTTCAGCTCATAACGATCATTATCACCGTGCATATGAGTCCGTGATCATTGGCTCTGTTTATATTCGAGGGCTAGTTTTGCAAAGTCGTAGCGGGTGTCCACATTTCCCGATGATCCATGTGGATTTGCATAAAATAGCTCAGACGTACTGGAAAACTGAGTCACCATTTTTTCTAGTGCGTTTTCCCAGTTAGGGTGATGTCCTGGAGGAAAGTTTTCTCTGCGAGTTTGGTATTTTCAGTCATTTGACTGTTCCCTGTGGTTGTGTTAGACATGCACTGTATGTCCAAATATTTGTGGACACCCCTTCTATTAAGTGCATTCAGCTACTTTACATTCCACCCATTGCTGACACAGATGTGCAAATGGACACCCGGAGTCTCCAATCTCCAGTATCTAGTAGAAAGCCTTCCCTGGACAGCAGAGACAGTTACTCCAACAAAAGCAGAATATACTTAAATTTCCTTTATTTCAGGAGAAACAATGAATGAGCAGGTGTCTCAATACTTTTGTCCACATAATGGTGGTTGGAAAGGTGATGTCTACTCTGATTGAGTTTACTGAGGGATTTCCCTGTTGTAGCTGTATTGATTCCTGTCAATACAGCTACAACATGTATTGATTCCTGAGTGGTTTGGTGTAAAATGTCAGCGTAGGAAAGTACTGTCTAATGGGTGTCTTCAACACACATCTAGCCCCTTCTTATACTATCCAAACACACCAGTGATTGAGTGACTGAGCTTAACATGAACGTTGATCTGTAATTGGATCCTGAAATAGTGGAAAATTGTTTTGCTGTAGGTTTAACATTTCCATACACTGATTTTTCAGTACTCTACTGAAATTACGCCATTAGCAAAAACTCAGATGTATGTCTGGAGATGTCAGTTCTTTAAAGGTCCTAAAATTAATATCTTCTCAGGATGTGGAGAATAAGGTGATCTGTCCTGAGAGGTCAGAGGAGGCCAAACTCAAGGCCAAGTATCCACACCTGAGTGGAAAAGCGGGAGGCTCCGACCTGCTCAGGAAAAGACTGCAGAAGGGGGTGAGCATCTCTCTCTCTCTCTCTCTCTCTCTCTCTCTCTCTCTCTCTCTCTCTCTCGTTCTCGTTCTCATATTAATGTTCTATTATATTAGTCCCTATACATGGGTGGTGATGAGGGCTCGGTGTCAAAATTCAATACTTCAATAATATTCATAAAATTTTATATTGTTGAGTCACAGTGTTCCAGTTATCAATTTTCGATACCTAATAAAATGATAATCATGTTTATTCCAAACTAGAGTGCTGCCTGGCTGTGTAAATTATATCCATATCCATATCCTTCATTTTTTAGCTCTTGGTTTATTCCTCAGTCCGTCGGTCAGTAAATACACCCACCTCCAGCGGCTCTTACTCAATGCTGCTTTAAGCTGCACCGACTTTTCTTCTGTACACACATCTTTCTGTGACTGGTTCTCTCTCTTTCTCTTTGTCAATGTTCCTCATAAACTCATAATGCTGTCACCTAGTAATATATATTCAGTCATAAACTGCTAGATAAAGCTTTGTGTTGTGAACTGGGCACTGACCCCAAAAGAGGCATTCAGTATTGTACAAACAGTAGAACATCATGTGAGTCACCATCCTGTAGTGAATATAAACATGTTTGTTAAGGACATTTCCTTTAGGGTTGTAATACTGTTTCTGAATTGGCTGAGCAATATCAGTTTAAGTGATTTGCGGTTTGTTCTTAGCATTTTGGTGACGCTTTCAAACAACAATACTTCCCTTTTAAAGAGTGAAATATCTGAATCTCACAATTGCCTGTTCTCAGATCATGGAAAACTGATTTTGCTCTGTTTAAGTAAAGTAAAGAAAGTATACATGTAGTAGGGCCGCACAGTATACTGTTTCAGCATGGTCATTGCTTTGTATACAGATGCAGTGGTAACCTTGCCGGACATGCAGTGCCACATAATGCAATTTAAATCATGCACCTCATACAACAACTTGCTTGATACAGAGGGGAAATTCACATTGTTTTCTGCACATTTTCCATGACATATCTAATGAAATTATTTCTGCCAAATATTTGAATCACAGCATTTTATCATTGAGTTCTGGAAAATTCTAGTGTAAATTCTTGTTTTCTAATACTGCAATATAAATTGAAGACCAAACAAAAATCAGTGTCTTATTTCCCCAATATTATAAGGCTTAACATGTAGTTTGTAAACACATGTTAAAGCTCCCCATTCCATCCAACCAACCTGTGCAATTTTGCTTTGTATGGTACTTTATACAACCAAATAAGCAGTTATACAGATATCTAGAAAAAAATTCAAAAGACATGAAACAAATAAGACATGTAACCCTAAGCTAAAGGTGACACTGCAAGAAAACCCTCCCTCAGAGCTGGAGGAAGAACCCTTAGAAGGAACCAAGGCTCTTGAGTGACCATCTTTCTCCCTAATATATATCATTTTTATTATTAATAAATGTTAGAGAAGTCAATAATAAAGGATAATGCTAAATAGGTCCCATCATATATCCAAATGGTGGTACATATGATGATCCAGAGATGTAGTTTGAGGGTGTGGAGTGTAGCAGGTGCTGGGAATGGAGGGTAAGTAACTGGTCTGGGGCAAGTAGAAGAAGACCCTGACGGTCAGTCAGTCATATTGTCCTATCATTACATTGTAAAAAGACCAAGTCTATTTGAAATGATACAGCAATTTGAGGTGAGTGTGAGACTGTTGGCATGATGCTAATCCGTGGGGTAGAGGCCTCCATTACGTATTAGCTCGTAGCTTCAAGCTAAAACTAAAGAAGAAGACATTACACACCAAAGTGTCTTGGTTGATCCACTTCTTTTGACATAAGGGGGGTGGGGGGGACTGGGAGTTTTTTTTTGACTATCTATTGACCCCACCATTTAACTCTTTTAGCAGCAAAAGTACTTTGACTCTGGCGATTACAACATGGCGAAGGCCAAGATCAAGAACAAGCAGCTGCCTGCAGCGCAGACGGAGAAGGCGGAGATAACAGGGGACCATATCCCAACGCCTCAGGACCTGCCCCAGAGGAAACCCTCTCTGGTGGCCAGCAAACTGGCTGGCTGACCTGCCCTGTCCACCAACGTCTGGCTCTCCGCAATGCAACATGCTGCTCTCTCTTTATTTTACTCATTGTCTGTCATGTTTAACACTCCATGCACTCTCAGAACAGATGTGTTAAAGTCTGCCTTTTTTAACCTTTATCTTTCTTTGCTGCACCTGGAGCGTGAGATTTATGATCAGGCAAGAATTTTCACACGTATGCCGATGAGGACAGTAAACCTGTTGGGTCAGAACACACTTATAATAGAGATCAGAGGGCAGTTGCTTTAGCGCCTGCCTGAAAAAAGGGTTTTTAACACGTCTGTATGTCTGATTTACGATGGCAGTTTTTACAGCTTTTACACCCCCCACTCGTGTGTTCATATTTGTAATACCAAGTGTTCTGATAACACGGCTTGTCCGATGTTTCTTCTGGACTAACACAAAATGTGTTAAAACAGTGGTGGTTCAAAAAGTGTGTTCATTAACACATCAGTTTTGAGAGTCCCTCCTCACTTTGTTTTTTGTTAACCCTGATTCATGTTCACTTTACCTCCGTCTGCAGAATACACTGAAGATAGAAGTATGCAGGTAGTCGTGCTGGACAGGGCATGGTGTTATTACAGTCAGTGGCTTGTGTGTGTGTGGGGGTGGTAGGGGGGGGTACAAAAGTCTTTATAAAGATTTATATGTGCAGTAGGTGATGTAGATGAAAGTGTACATATTTGCTTGTGTTGAGAGTTGAAGCGGTGAGGTTTAAAAACAACAAACAAAAAAAAAAAACAGCATTTTAGTGAAGTTTCATTTTATTGCACCATTCCCAAAGCTTACAAATGACTGGAGCCGTGTGCTTGAATGATTGATTGATTGAATACAGTGTCGTTTTCTGTATGTGAACATTTCAGCTTTAAAGACCCAAAATGGACCACAACTGCTGTTGAGCGTCCGTTTAAAAGGCATCTGGCACGGTTTCTGTAAGGCTGCTGTTGGCTCACCACTTTTGTCCCTAAAAATGGCCTTAACCAATCACGTTACTCTTGTAGACTTGTCATCGTTAACCTGAAGGCCAAACACGTGGTAAGGATGGGCGATATGGAAACGTTGGCTTTATACTGCAGTTTTTACAGAGGTTTGTGGACAAAATGCACCAGCATAACAGCAGTCATGTTTTAAAAAAGGTGTAAAAAATGATCTCTAATCAATGTTTACATAAATATGGTATTAAGGAAGAAACAGGAGTGCCGAATGTCATAATTGGTAAAATAAATATAAAATAATGGCATAATGGGCTGTCCAATCAGCTACCGGTCACTATGCAGTTCCTACAGACTGTTTTTTTTGGTTGTTGTTTACAGGCCCTGTAATTGGTCTAAATCTGTCTTCTCCTGTTGAGGGGTCACAGTAAAAAAAAAGTGTCCTGTAATGTATTGCATCACCAAAATAATGATGTATCGTCATATCGCCCACCCCTAACACCTGCTAACATGAGCTTCACAGCATGACCCAACTCGATTTGGAACACAGCCACAACAGGGGCTGGACCAGTTGCAGAAAGAACATGTCTCTCACTGGGGTCCTCTTTGTCAGTTTCATTAAGCACTACACACTAAACCGTTCTGGGCCAGGGTGCGCATGGGCATCGACTGCAGTCACTTTTGTGCCATTTGATTTGTAAATAAAATAGTTTTGCAAACCTGTGCATTCTCACTTTGTCCTTTTTCATTAACTGCATTTTTACTGATGATTTGATTACAGAAAGAGCCAGGTTTATGAGTAATGTTAATATTAATGGTCAATATATAATATTAATTAACATTATATTGCTGTGGAAGAGACCCCCAAGTCAATGTGACCTATAACAGAAAATTGGATGGGAAATTTAAGAAAGTTTTCATGTACTTGCATTTGCTACTATATGGAGTGTGAGGGTGTAATATTAAGTTAAGGTATTAGGAGATATAAGTATGTAATGGGACATGCTGTCGTCATCCTAGCTCACTGCCAAGATAGCATAATTGCAACAGACCCATTTCTGAACGTTTTGGGGACGTATTAAATATTCGAAATGGCTATTATGTTATTTTCTTAAATTTGTTCTTTTTTTTATTAAGTTTCAGGTTTATTTGTCATTTTCACAACATGTCAGGACAGTTATGCATTGAAATGCTTGTGGTGAGGCTCAGGTTGATGCTCTACAGGAGGACAAAACTACATATTAAAGTTATATAAAAATTATACAAACAAACACAAAATACAGAATATACAAAGATGGATCTGGAAATTCTTTGATATGTACATTTATGAGACAGGTATAGTCTGAGAGAGAGTGGAGCTAAATATGAATATGTATGTTTATTCCTGTTGTATAAAGTGACTTAGTGATGTTGTCCATAGCAGTGATATATAGAGTATTAATAATAAAGTGTCCGAGTGCAGAGGTGTTGGTGAAAGGTTCACAGCTTGTTCAGGAACCTGATGGCTTGTGGGTAGAAACTGTTCATTAGCCGGTTTGTTCTGGCCTGGATGCTGCGGTACCTCCTGCCTGATGGCAGTAAGGTGAACAGGCCGTGTAGCTGGGTGGCTACAGTCCAACCGGATCTTTTGGATATTCTATTATTATTATCTTCAGTTTTTAATATTTATCTAGACAAGTTAGTCATATGTTAAAGTCTTTTTCTTTCTGAGTAGTGGCTTCTTTGCAGCATTTGCCCATAAAGGCCTGATTCCCGCTGTCTCCTCTGATGCTGAGTGGAGTTGATGTTGATGTCTCTGCTACGACAACTCTAAAGCATTTATGTGGGCCCTGATCCGAGGTGCTGTTCATCTGAGGTTTCTGAGGCCTGCAGCTCTAACGAGCGCACACTCTGCAGCAGAGGTATCTCTTGGTTTTCCTTTCCTGGGGCGCTCCTCACGAGGACCAGTTTTATTATGGCATTTGATGGTTTTCGTGTCTGCACTTGAGGACATATTATAAGCTTCTAAAAATGTCTTGAGGTAATGATGATGAAACTCGTTTCTCTGTACTTAGTTGAGTAGTTGCCATATTATGGATTAGAGAAGGAGTCGAGTGGAGCTGTTCACTGAGCAGAACTGTGTCTCAGCCCGACCTCTGCTCAAACACAGTGAGAAGGCCAGCAGTTCCACAAATTAAGACACACCTGTTAACTGTTGCAAAGCTGTCATTAAAGCAAAACTAGTCTCCTTAGAAGAATCTAAAGTATAAAACTATACCTGCAAAAACTAAAGAGGTATCCAATTGTTATAATTCTTCAATTTACTTATTATTATTATTTATTGTTTTTTAAATTATTATTATTATGTTATTTTCTGCAGATTTATGCAGTAATGCAGGCTTGTAGACAGCTTTTTGATTGTACGCACAGTTTTTGCATAGCAACGCATTTTTGTGTTTTTATCCCATAGGAATGCATTGAAATCCGTCCACAAACTTTTCTAATGTCACATTTTGGAGCTACAGACATCAAATTTGGCAAAATCGTAGAACTTACTGTATTTTTATGCCTTTTTAAACCAATATCGTACCATATTGTTTTTGGTATTGTATTGGATGAGCTTTTAAACTAAAGTTTTGGCACCCCGCATTTTAGCCAAAAGTTTGTGGACATGTCTTGGGTGTGCTTTTGGACAAAAGTTTTCACACCCCACATTTTATCCGAAGGTTTATGGACACAGCTATGTAAGCCAAACATAATGGTTGAGCTTTTGGATCCTTTGGGCAAAAGTGTAGGCACCCCACTTTTTAGCCAAAGGTTTGTGGACACCGCTCTATTAGCCAAATGTATTGGATGAGATGAGCTTTTGGGCCAACCATCTTTTGGGCAAATGTTTTGGCATCCCACATTTTATCACATACATATTACCATAGCAACACCTTAGCAACCACCTAGCAACGGCTTAGCCACCAGCAATGATACCGCAGCAAAACATCATAGCAACCACCTGGGATACCACGGCAACCAGTGAGCACCACTTTAGCTGTGCAACCATTCTGCGTTTCCTGTTGGAAATGCCCTTTTCTAGTTCCATATGTGTTTCTTTATTGTTTTGATGATATTTCAATATAACAGTGTAGAAATTAATTAAAAATAAAAAATGATTGAATGAGGTGTGTCCAAACTTTTGACTTTTTTTTTTTTTTTTTTTTTTACAAACTGTTAGCCATTAAACTTTAGCAGAATTTGTACAAATTTGGTGGAGTGCTACTTTGAGTCTCCATGTTTCCCCAACTAATCCCTAACAGATCCCACACCAAGCAGCACCAAGACCTTGCTGTGCCCACCAGGGGGCAGCCTTGCCTCGTTTGAACCCCCCTCTTGGGCACCTCGTTGCACACAAATCATTTTCTCCAGTCTCACCGTTCCGTCCCCAGCCTGCACAGAGCAACGCCAGAGGAGCTATGCGCGAACCGAGCTGTGGATCCGTGAGCCCGGCGCTGGACTGACTTAAGGCTCGGGGTGGAGATAGATAGAGACAGAGGGCTGGATGCTCCTTTAGCCAACCGAGACTGGACAGCACACGCACACACACTCTAACGGCAACGACCATGGCTGCGTCCGAGCTCTACACAAAGGTAATGTTGAGCCCTCCTCCCTGAATCACACCCAGGCTGGTGCGGATTTACACGGCGAGGCTGAGATTGACTCCAGGGGGTTTTAATGGAAGCTCAGTTCAGTCACATTATAAACAGTCCTAATGAATGGATCCGGACTGGCATCGAGTCAGCTGTGCCGGAGCCTCGCTTCACCAGCTAACGATTCAGCAGTGATGCAGTGTCAGGGGGTCGTGTGTGTATTTCAGTCGTTGGATGATTCTTTGAGATGCTTTAGGGTGGGGGCTTTTTTTTGGTGGGGGTGGGTGGGGGGGGTGGGAGGTTGTTGGCCTAGCAGTGATTTGTCCTTCATATGAGCCTGGATGAAGTGCGCAGGGTCTTGTGGAGCAGGTACGACAGTACTGAGTAACGCAATATGATTATTAATATGATCATAAAAATGCAGAATTATGAAATGTATGAGATGTATGACGTTTCCCCGTATGAGGGATGCATTAGCTGCTTTTGTTGCTTTTCCACGAAGCTACCATAACAGAACCGAGCTGAATATGCATTTCTGGAAGGCCTTGGCTGTAAGGGATGGGTGTGTGTGTGTGTGTGTGTGTGTGTGTTGTTGGGTGCTGGATGGATGCAGAGACTGCAGGGAAGGAGGGGGATGCTGGGTACCGCTGCTGATGCTGCCAGCGTCATCGGCGACGTCACGCCAGCGACGTGACGTCATCCCGTTGTTTTGGAACGTCTCACAGACACAAAGCAGCAGTTTTATTTGCAGTTACCTGGATCATGTCATGCCAACCATAAGGGGGGGGGGGGGTGGTGGTGGCATGGTTGGCATTAGAGACCACTAGTTTAGAGAGAGATGCGTCTAGTTCAGGACCCTTTACACTGAAGTTAACCCGCCAGGAACACGTTAAATACCATTATGGTCAATTAGACACTCATAGAAAGCACTCAGGAACCAACAGAATGTTTATTTCCTTTTAAAGAAATAAATGACCCCCAAATAGGCAGTGCAGCTTCAGGTTTTCATTTCAGTGAAAGCAAAGCACCTGCTTTCACTTGTTTAGTCTTCAGACAGCTGGTCAAGTGTGATTCAGCCACGCCAGCCCTTCATGAAAAAGACTGGACACCCCAGCTTTATTTCCCTGGTTTCTACAGAAGGGAATGCAGACATGTCCTTTACCTCTTCTAATAGACCATTAAGGTTGAGCACAGGGCTGTTGATGAGCAGGTTGTGGGTTCAATACCCAGGCTTGGCAAGCTGCCACTGTTGGGCTCCCTTCACCCTCCCTGCTCCCCAGGCGCCGCAGCAATGGCTGCCTACCGCTCCGGGCATGTGTGCTCACTAGAAGAGCAGAGGCCAGATTCCATCTGTGTCCAACACTAGTGGTGAATATGGTAGTCTTGTCTTGTCATAGTCATCATCATGCTCAGATTAGAGACTCCAGGCCTCCAGACTCCAGAAATAAATGGGATTTTTTTACTGTGTGAAAAGAAAAGTGTTCACAACCCCGTACATGTTGTCCCATGTCCATTTTTCTCGGGAATGTCTCTAAAGTCTTTGAATTATGAGCTTGTTAATGAGTCAAAGTAGTTGGCTTGTGTTGCTGGATGTGAGACAACACTGCTAACAAATCATAAGACCAACCTCAACAAAACAAACCAGCAAGCTTTGTTAAATGAAGTCAGTTAAATGTCTTTGGTGGTAGTAGAGCACAGCTTGAGCAGCTGGTGTTGCTTTATTACAGTGTTAAACTTTATTAGCTGACATACATTCAACCCTACTTACATTTCAGGGCACAACAGTATTAGCTGTGGATTTAGCATTATTCACATTTTGACTTGTTAGTATCCTCGTAGTCCTTATAGACTATGTGACGTTCAGGAGGACAGTGTGCACAGGACTAAATGTATGGGTTTGGGACGTGTCTTTTTACCACAGTCTCTGGAAGTCCATTCATTTTTCCTTATGTGGGTTACGGAATGACACGTGACTTGTCTGTTGTCTGATGGTCTATTGGTCAGGCTTTACTGATGGCTTCACACTTAGTGGATTACATTTTTGTGCAGTATAAGTTAATGTCAGAAATGATGCTGGTGATGATGACAGATTGTGTTATGCAGGGTTAACGGGGACAAATTGAACGAAAGAAAGGAAAACTCACCCATCCCCCATACTCAGTCCCAAGGTTAGAGCCCCCCTTCCCTGAGAGCTGATTGAGGAGGGTGCGGTTTGCGTTCAGTTGTCACCTAATGGTCTTATTTTAAAGGGCATGTCTCTTACATTGGACTTAAGGTCCACTTCTAATGTTTGTGATTTTATGTACCAATAGCTGTTATTTTGACCATTTCCCAACCTCTTTATTCCAACCTCTCTCTGTGCTTTTAAGACTGCTATATATAAATGACCTCTGTTCTGATTGGCTGACCTGTGTTATGACAAAGAGCAGTCCAGACTGAAACCCTTCTTATAAATTAGCCTTAAAAGGCTGAAAAGGTGACATTACAAAAATATTTTTTTTCATAAAAATCTAAATATTAAAATGTACAATTTATAAAACTACAAAATACACTGGATGTCCAAATGTTTGTGGACACACACACACACATTGTAATGAATGCATTCAGCTACTTTAGGTTGCACCCATTGCTGAAACATGTGCACACAGCTTGTTTAGTCCCTGTAGAGAAGTGTTGCCAATAGAATAGGACTCTCTGGAGCAGATAAGCGTGAATCTCTTGGCATCATGCCTAATGTCAGGCGTTGAGCTATGGAGCAGTGGAACTGTCCTCTCTGGAATTATGGTGCTCTATCCAATGTTGTGATCATCCAACATCCTGACCTCTCCAGCGTTCTCATTGCTGAATGCAACCAAATTCTCGCAGCAATGCTCCAAAGTCTAGAAGAAAGCCTTTCCTGGACAGTAGAGACAGTTACTCCAACAAAAGCTCTTTTTTTAATGCCCTTAATTTTGGAAGAAACAGTAAATGAGCAGGTGTCCCAATATTTTTGTCTATTACAGATTTCTTTGACATGCAGTTAGTACCATGCTAATTGATGAGGTAAACATTTCCACTACTTGTAAGCCATATTAGCCTAGTGTCCATGGGCACAGGTGTACATTTGAGGTCAGCTGAGTTGAAGTGAAGTCTGCTGAAGTATGCCAAGGTCCGCTGAAACACACAAGATCCACTGTGTACTGAGGTTCACTTAGACATTCTGAGGTAAACTGAGGTACCTGAGGCCCACCTGAGGTAAACTGAGATACCTGAGGCCCACTGTAGCCCACAGTGCAAAACTAAAGAAGGAAAAAGTTGGCACTAGAGAAAATACTGTGTAAAATATTTGATAATCTATGCCTCATGCAAAAAAGTCACACCCCTTCTAATGAGTAAAGCCAGTTTCTTGTTAATACAGTTTAGCAAGAGATTGTTTAAAAGCACTGACCAGTCGAAAGGGATGCTCTGGAGCAGCCACATACAAACCTCTGGTCACCATGCCCAATATGAAGTAGTGGAACTGTGTTCTCAATTTAATACCTTTTGGGATGGGCTGGAGTGGCAGAACTTTGGTGGCAGTCAACATTGGTACCTGGCCTCACTGATGCTCTTGTGTGGCTGAATGAAATTAAACCCTCACAGCCATGTTCCAGCATGTAGTGTAAACTCTTGCCAGAAGAGCAAATGGGGGCAAACTCTTTATTAATACCCTTGATTTCAGAAGAGACCCTGTAACAGCTTGAGTCTGCAGATTCTTGGAAATGTAGTGTATTTCTTTAAAGGGATCAGCTGTGAGTTAAAGGTTGCCTCACTAACAGTTTGATTTCTCGGGGCCAGTGAAGCAGGATGTTGTTTTTGCAAAATGCTCCACTCCCTGCTCTTGGGTCATGCAGTCCTTCAGTGTTTATAACGTTTCTGGAGAACACTCGCTGCTTTGTGTTGGCCTGCTGTGGCCTAATAAAACTCCATTGATGCAGTGAGGGAGGCGACTCTTACTTAACCAGCAGCATCATGGAATTCTGTGCACAGTTCCTGTCTGACGGAATCGTGGGAGAAGAGCGGCTTGCACTTTCTCTGGGAGACCACCACCACCACCACCACCATCATCATCATCATCATCATCATCAGCAACAGCAGCCCAGAACAGCCTTGGTAGAAAGCCTGCAAGAATTAGTTGTCAGCATTGCCTACGGGAAGATGCTAATGCCCTGTAAAATCTAATATATGGACAAAAATATTGAGACACCTGCTCAGCCATTGTTTCGACTGTCCAGGGAGGGCTTTCTACTAGATTTTTGAGCATTGCTGTGAGAATTTGGTTGTGTTCTGCATTAGTGAGGTCAGGACGTCAGGCTAGCTCATTCCAAAAGTATTGAGTAGAGCCCCATTCATCATTCTAGAGAACACAGTTTCCACTGCTCCACGGATCAGTGTCGGGGGGGGGGGCTTTGTATCCTTCTAGTCCATGCCTGGCATTAGGCATGGTACCCATGGGTTCTTGTTTATCCGCTAGTGGCAAGATCTTCTACTCTGCTGGCATTTTGTACACTGTATCAGCAGTGAGTGCAGCTTAAAGCATTCCTCAGCAGAATGCATTCATTAGGTGTCCACAAACATTTGGACGTACAGTGTTCGACGCTGCAGGAAGTTTATGTTAATCTGTTGTTTCATTAAATAAAAAAAAATCGATAATGTTCTGTAATGTTTATCTCACCCAAGCCACCATTCTGACAGATTGCAATACACTACAGGGACCGAGGGGGCGATATAGCTTTTGTTGTATTGCATCATTAGCTTAATTAATGCTATAATCCAAAACTAACATGCATTTCTCACCCCTGATTGGCTACAAGTGCATTGTGTTTGACTAGCTTTGTTAGAACTCATGACCCAGTTAAGTTCCTTATAGCTCTGGAGTCATGATATCTGGTCTGGTATCAACTTATATTAGTGGTTCTCAGTCTTGTTCCTTGAGTACCCTGAGTTTCCCTTTTTGCACCTTTTTAAGGTTTTCTCTGCTCCAACACCCTCTCAACACCCAAACATGCACCCGAACATCTCCTGAGAGTCTGCAAGCAAAAGAGGGGATGCCTGTGTACTGTTTCCACAGATGCTTTGACAACAAACCTTTTATTCCCTCTCTCATGTGATGCTGGATGGGTCTGGCTGATCTGCAGAAGGCAGAAGCAGTAACTTGCTCTCAGAGTTAATAGTGCATGTTGTTGTTCAGTAGAAACTTCGAAGCAACTGTGAAAAGTCGGAGGAAGGATAGTACAGTGCCTGAATCTTTTGGCTCAGACACAGATCTTTATATACGTCATTCTTCTGGGAACAAACGACCCAATCAGATACATTGAAAATTCTCTGGAGATGCCACGCATCTCCTGAAGAAGAAGGAAGTGGGGCAGGCGTCAGCGTCTCAGAATGAAATAGGCCATTGTTGAGGTTTAAAGATGAACCAGGAGTTGGCTTTTATGTTCGTCAAAGTAAGTTTGGGATTTTGATGTACTTTGTCTGATGTGCTTCTCCTGTGTTCTTCTGTGTCCTGTGTTTTGCGTCTGGACATAGTTTCTTGGCTCTAAAGATTGGCAGGGCTTGACTAAGTTTGGGCAAAAGGAGAAATAATGTGTATCTGAAGAGTTGTAGAAATTTCGGAGGTGCTGAAGGTGCTGCTTCCTCAGGAGTCGGTTATGATGTCATTGTAAGGATGATGTGATGCCCATTGGTATCTCTTCCAGGCTAATATGATTACAGCCAGTTTGGTATCATTACGGTTGGACGAATGCCTGAAGTGTGTCAGTCCGAAGTACTGGCTAGCTCTCCAGTGTGCCGTCTTGACCCACGTACTTTGAAAAGAGCTTTTGTAAAGTAAAGCCAGATCACTACAGACCGTGATTTTCCACCTCCTCCAGTAGAGCTTCATCAAAAATTTACTTCTCACTGTTCATTAACACAGAACATCGGCTTGACATTGTCAAGTTTGGAAACATTAGCCACTGTTAGCTGGATTTGGAGAGGTCTTAGATTATGTGCTGATCTTGTTGATGAGATTTTAGAAATACTGTATTTGCAGTCAGTGAAGATAGTCTTCTAGTAAAGATTTGCTCTTCTGTGCTCTGTAATTTCTCAAGCATTGCTTCTAGCTTTTTTAGCTATTGCTAGGATTTGCTCAAGCTGTCGATGTTCCATAGCTCTTCCACATAGTGTCTAAGCTCTAGGTTAGTGAATTGAAGATTGTTCTAGATCATGGAGGGTGGAGGGAGCTCAGTAAGGTGTTCTGTTGTTCTAGCTGAGGATTAAGTCCTGGAGCTTTTGTAGTTCAGCTCATGCGTGATTGCTCTAGATCAGGGAGGGCTGGGCTTGCACTAGGTTTGGATGTAGCTTTTGCTCTAGCTCTGATTCCCTGAACATTTAAAAGCAAACATGGCACTGAGGAGGGTAGCCACTTTGGCTTTATTATTCCAAGAATGCCGTAAACATACACTATATGTCCAAATGTTGGTGGACACCCCTTTTAATGAATGCATTCAGCTGCTTTAGCTTACACACACAGCTTGTCTAGTCCTTATAGAGAAGGACTGCCAATAGAAGAGTCTCTGCAGCAGATAAACATGAACTTTGGTTCTATGTCTAATGCCAGGGGTGGGCAAGAAGGGAATAAGCCGAATAATCCTAGCATTGAGCTAGAATGAATGTGAATGTGCTCCCTCCAATACTTTTGTGAGTTTGGGAAGATGAGATGGGGTGGTGATCATCCAACATCCTGACCCCACTAATGCTCTAGTCCCTGAATGCAATCAGACCCTCACAGCAAAGCCTTTCCTGGACAGTAGAGACAATTACTCGAACAAAAGCTGGACAAACTTTTTTTTTTATGCCCTTGATTTTGGATGAAACAGTAAATCAGCAGGTCCCAATACTTTTGTTCATATGGTGTATCTGGCCAATAAAAGCTGCTGATTCTGATTGTAGCTTTAGCCTTAGCTTTGCCATTGATGTTATTGGCCTAGCTGAGATTTGTGCTCTGCCTGAGTGAGTATATTAGCTTAGGGATGGTTTGCTCTAGCTGAGGGTGGAGAGAGGGTCAGGGAAGCAGCAGCCAGCAGAGTCTCACATGAGCGTCCGTCATGTGATAGTCTGCAACGAAATGATGTGAGATTACTAGTGTGCTAGCTCTCTCTCTCTCTCTCTCTTTCTCTGCATTTGCCCCACCCCTCTTCACACAGCTACAGACAGTAGGACGGTATTACAGTTTTTTTATGCTAGCTGGTTAATGAGTCTGTCGCTGTCTGAATTTTCCCAGTTTTATCTTTCTAAAATTCATCTTCAAAATCTGTATTTTTGTTCCTTTTCCCAAAATTTCATGACGTTTCTTTCTTGGCTGCTGCTTTATGAGCAAAAAAATATTAGTTCCTGTGCCGCCTTTTGTTTTAAGGGTAATATCATTACTGTGTTCTGTGGGACATGTTTTTTTTACGTTGTTATACAGGTTCTCTTTTCCTTACCAGAGAAAAACTGCTAATTCATACATGGATATGTGCCTAATTAGTCTAAAAAGTAATCATTTAGAGTGTGAATGTAAAGAGGAAAGAGGGTGTGTCGGCTGGGGGAGTGATGTTTGACTTCTGAAGGCAAAGCTGAAAGACTTATAGAGTTAATGCCTTAATCTCCCAGTGGCTTTGAGCAGATTTACAAATGCTGTAGAGTACTCTCCTATCCAGAGGCCCAGTTGGGAGCTCCCAGTCATTATTGCAGAAATACATAGAATTTTGTATAATACTGCCTGGACCTGTATCATCATTTCTGAGGAATTAACTTTTTTTAAATGAGCGTGATTTTATTGATTTTGAGATGGTATTTTCTGGTACCCGCAACATTAAGGCCCAGGCCAGACCGGTAGGGCTAAATATGAAATGCTGATCAGTGCCAAATTCACCATCTCCTCAAACTCCGGAGTCAATCTAAGGTAGTAAAAAAGAGAGTGAATACCTCAGAATGCAAAATGTAGGTTTGTTCCTTCAAATGAAAACAAATGTACAACAAAAAAAAAATACTAGAGAACAAACCTGAGATTGATCGACACCCAAGACATGGTATTTTGTTGGGCCTACTGGTCTTGAGTCAGGTAGAAGTTGGCATGGGAGACTACTCTTTCTCACGAAGACCATTCGCAAAATAAATGTTATTGTCAATAAAATAAGTTCAGTTATAGACTGAAAAAAGGGACTTACGGAACTGCCTATGGTTCCTTTCAGTCAAAGAGGGTAAGAGGGATTTTGTGTCATTGTCATTGATTCCAATAAAGTATATGGATCTAGTTCAGTGAAACAAACGAAATTCTGAATCTAAAAAAATTTACTTATGTTTTAACATAGCCTTTTTTTTTCTTTTTTTTTTTTGGAGAGCCGCACTACGGGTAGAGGAACGGGCTGGCTGTCAATTCCAAATAGGGTCGGTTTCTTCGTTTCCAGGGAATTAAAGTTGACTCCAAAGCTTTGGACTCCATTCTATACCCCTAACAAGAAAATAGTCTTGCGGTCAAACAGCTTCATCAGTGCTGGAACATTTAACCAGCTGAATGAACTGACAGGAGAATCAGGCCTGCATCTCAGCAGGGCTTAGCCCTGTTCAGCTAAGTTAATTTAGCTAGGGTTAGCTTCAAAAATTGTCATCAAGTAGGTCATCCTATTAAACTGACAATAATTCAATCTTGTGTCCTGGTCAAGGTGGGAGCACACTGAGTTAGGATGTCAGTACCTCAACGTCTGGAATAGTGTATTATGTATTTAGCTGATATAGTACTTTGTTCTGTGTCTCTCTATTTTATATATTGAGAAAATCTGGAATATATCGGATTGACTCTTGGAATCAACTCCATCCATTCCCATCAGTCAGAATTTGTGTCCTGGTTGGGTGACCGTCAGGACCATGATATAACGAAATATCATTTGTTGGGAACCATCAAAATGTCTCAAATAACATTGATATAGTGAGTGATAGTAGCTGACATAGGTTGATCGCTGTTGTTCGAGAGTGTGGGTTATGTGGACGGAAAAGGCTTCCAGCATCAGGCGTGGCCTTTCTCCTGAGCTCCAGTTATTACACAGCTCCAGCAGATCTAATAAGATTCCCTGTGGCGCTGTTTTTGACTCATAGGCTTTGCAAAGGCACAGCTGGTCCCAGTGTAGCTGATTTTATAAAGAGGACATTTCTAGTTTTTCCATTGCCTGGATCATGTTGCTGTTGACTATGGTTGGATAATAACTTGTCATGTTCTCATGGCCAGATGACTGGTCAAAAGAGAAATGGTGAATTAGCTCGCATCACCATGTAATATTCCACAACTGATGGATGTTAAGGAGGATGTTAAAGTCAGCAAATAAATTAAAGTGCTTGAAGTGCTGTAAAATTAGCCAAACACCATATCTAAGTCCATTTTATATAGAGAATTCAAACTTCTGCATGTGACTGAAGCCTACATTTCGATTTTTTTCATTAACAAGTAGGCCACTGTTAGTTGAATTTGACTGTAGAATTGTGTTTTATCATATAATACATAAACATGCCACACTAATGCTAGTATCTATTAGTGCTTTGAAGAATTGCTCACTAATAAGATGGGTAAGGGTAACACTATTGCACCTTACCCAGACTGGTTTTTATTTTTTATTTTGTTTAACTTTTTCTTGGGCTAAATGTAGCCAAAACGTCCCAACTGTGCATACAACTGTATTAGCCAGTTACCCAGTTCGCGTTCTCCTGAGCTTGTTGCTAAATATACTAGCATGCATGTAGAATATTTGTACTAGCTATGTGTTCAGGTATTTCACTTTAAATGCACAGATACATGTATTACTGAGATTCTTTCATTTTCTTTTCGGTGTCGTGACCCATCCTACGCACCCCCACCCCACCCCACCCCGACACATCCCGCGCATGTGATTAGTTGCCCATCTTGACACGGCTGTCATACTTCTATGCAAGATTAATATTTAGTGAAAGATATTACTGTGAACTTTATTTATTACATTTCAATCACTTATTAACAACTCTTATTGTTGCTACGCTGGCATATAAAGCTAGCTTTCGTGAACTTGCTATCTGCTATTGAGTTAGTAGAATTAGTGTCAGTTTCTTGTGCTTTAATTGTATGTCAAGTAGATTTTTAGCTGCAGTTCAAATTTAAAGAAGCAAGGTTTGGATACTAAACATGTCTTGGTTGATGAGCCTCATTTAGGGAATGTGGAAAATTGTGTAAATTTGATTTGCTGAAATATTTCTTTAAGAATGTCTATTCTTAGTTATGAAGTAACAGAATCGTCCCAGTGTAGCCAAGGCCCAATGAGTCTTTTTGGAAACATTGTTCCTAGAAGCAGGATTAGAGCTTTTCTGGGTTTGTGGACAGGACAAATTAGCATGCTGTCAGCAGCAAGGTTAGCATAGAAATCACCAGTCACATCAGAAACAACGAAAATCTAAAGGCATGTGGTACATTTGAAATATCCGTATCCAGAGGATTGCCTGCCAGCATTGTAGCTAATCTTATTTTTGCTGGTAAACAGACTGCCCCATGAGCCGACCTTTCATTCTTGATTTTATAAGAGCTGCACTTGTTATGTCATATCCTACGTGAGGATCTAGCTGTACCCAAATGACTGAAGGCATTTAAAGTGGAATGCACATGATGGTGAGATCAGTCCTCGGTTTTCTCACGATGCTAATGAATGAATCCGTCACATGAATTCCGAATCGGACAAAGGACCGAGCTACGAGGAGTAAGATTAGGTCACTAGAAGACCGGCAGACTGTGTGTGCGTGTCTGCTTGGCAACCTAGCACAGCTTGAAGCAGATCAGAGGTGTAGTTCACAACTCTGGGATTAGCCTAAACTAAACCTAGGCTAATTCCTCAGTGAGATCTTTACTCTAAGCCCTGCTGGTCCTTGGATGGCCTACACTGACTCCTTGCCCTTCAGAGTGTCGGTCTCTGATCCACAGGGAGGATCCAGGACACGTCGCCTTTCCTCAGCAGCTTGGCGCATAAGGCCAGACGCCATGGATGGTGAAAACACACTGCTAGTCATGGAGCTTGCAGTGTCAAATATTGAGCTAAATTGAGCCAAAACATGCTAGTGTAAATGAAGAAATTGCCCATTGCAGGGTCTGTGTATACATGGAATTGGGTATTGGAACACCAACCCCTAGTAAAACACACTGTGATTGGTTAGAGAGGCTCATTTGCATGTTGCGGCCTTCTGCAAAAGGCAGCCTCATTGTCAATTAACAAGCTTTGTGTGCGTCTGTGTGTGTGTGTGTGTGTGTGTGTGTGTGTGTGTGTGTGTGTGTGTGTGTGTGTGTGTGCGCGCACATGTGTGTAAGGAGAGACAGAGGGGTGGAGATGGGCAGAAGAACAGATGTATTCACAGTAGTGAATCTGTGTGTGTGTGTGTGTGTGTGTGTGTGTGTGTGTGTGTGTGTGTGTGTGGCTTCATGTATGTGTGAAGCAGTTTGTGATGAGCTTCTATTTTTACCCACAGTTCTCTTGTTCCCGCCTCTCTGTTGCTAGGAACCCAGTTCTGGGACAGGTCCTCTCGAGGGACACAGGTTATACACACTCACGCGCACAAAGTGTCGTTACAAAGGAGGTATATGAGTGTAAGGCTTCACGCTGATGCAGGAAGGCTAAATGATGTTTGGGTGTATGGGTGTGTATGTGTGTGTGTTTGAGAGAGTGTGTGTGCTGATCATTTGACAACATGCTGAGGATGAATGTTGTCCATGTTACAGTATACATCGATCAGCCATAACATCAAAACCACTGCGGCTGAAGTCAGTAACATTGCTTTTGTAGTTACAGTGACACTTATTAAACGCTGGGAAATATTTATTAGATAGATAAACAGTCAGTTCTTGAAGTCCGAGCATCTCTGGGTTGGTCTTGTAGGGTGTTCCCGGTATGCAGTGGTCAGCACCTCCCAAACCTGCCTGGGTCCCATAGCTACGACTACTTACTCCCACCATGAGCACACACTGTCCCCTTTGTGTGTGTGTTTGTGTGTGAGCACTCACTGATTTATGTGTATGTGTGTGTTCACCTCACGGATGGGTTAGAGACCGGGGTCCAATTCCAATGTGATACCAAAGCAAACTCCTGGCGACTCCTGCAAAGACCTGTAATGCTGTTGCAACCACAAAGCATTTACCCTGAATAGCATAGCAACCAATTATCTACAGCCTAGTAACCATCAGACATGGCATATCAACTAATCATCAGCAACAGCATAGCAATGAGCTAGCAACCGCATACCAACCACTTTGGATGCCTTAGCAGCCGCCTAGCAACAACCTAGCGACTACTTGGACCAGCCTAACAATCTCCTAGCAACTCTGTAGCAGCCATTTGGTATACTAGAGCAACCACTTAATGAGAGGGTTTGAACCACTTGGAACAGCGTAGCAACTTCCTAGGAAATTCATAGGAACCATTTGGATTGCTATAGCAACCACTTGAAACAGCACAGGAACTTTATAGCAACCATTTAGCAACAACCGGTTAGCAACAACATTGCATTCATTTGGAACAATATAAAAAAAAATGGCTTGCATCTCCATAGCAACCATTTTGTATACAATAGAAACCACTTAGCAACAACATAGCAACCATTCGGAACAATATAAAAAAAGGCCTATCATCTCCATAGCAACCATTTGGATTATTATAGATACCACAGTTTTGCAAACAGCACTTAAAAAAGCATAGCAACTGTCTAACAACCCCATAGCAACCACTTGGTATAATACAGCATCTTCCCCGCAACAGCATTGCCACCTTTTGAAACAGTTTAGCCACTGCTTATCAGCACCTTAGCAACCGCCTATTGCATATTGTTGGATAATCACATTTTTTTCCCATTTTTTTCGTCGTATATATACGGGAACCCCTGTGTTCCTCCCCATCCCATCATTTCTCCCCTAGGAAGAAAAAGAAATGGGTTTGTTGGACAATGAAAAGATTTTATGTAGAGGAACTAAAAAAAATTGTGTCTCTCAGTCCAGTCCAGTCCAGGTCCCTTCAGCTCAGTAACCCCGGTAATCACAGCATTGCCACAGCATTTAAATCAGTAAACTAGTCAATAGAGTTCATTTAAGCTCCGTAATCAAAACTGGGATGGACATTAAGCGGGTCAGCTTGACCACGTCCTCCACACAGCATCACATGTGGTGTAATCGCGGCGAGCTGGAGCTGCTGCCAAAATTACGTACGGGGATCCAAGAGAGCTGTGCCGTTGCCATGGAGACGGCTTATTGCGTCCCCTCTACAGCATAATCACTTTCCTGCTTTTCCCCTCCTTTTTCTTTTTTTCCTATTAGTGCTTCATCATCTCTCGGATTCTCAAAACAGCTCTTTCATCCCTGCCTCAATCCTCAAGCCTGCTTTAATACAATTAGACACACACACACACACACACACACACACACACTCACTCGTACAGAGAGGAAATTAGAGACTTTCCTCCATAAACATGTTTTGTTAGGGTTGTATACCTTTACCTGGGCGCTGCTGTGGATCTTGTAGCCTGAAAGCACCAGAGGAGCTCTGAATTACGTACAAGCTGGTGGTGACCTCAGGGGACACAGGGTTAAAGAGGAATTCCACTGATTTGTATAAAAGCTCTGCACAATGCAGTGGTTGAAATGTAAACAGTCATTCCAAGTGGGTTTTGTGTGAGAAATTTACTGACTTGGATTCCTTTACAGTGGTGATGGGAACCAGGGGTCACCATGACTACAAAATAAATATAGCACAATTATAGGCATTTTATTTCCTATCCAAAATCACCAGTGAAATATGAGTTTTATGTGGAATGTTGATGATTGTAAAACAGTGGCAAATCTCAAAATTTTGTTTGCACAGCATCCTACAATGTACCTATACAATATTGTTGAATTCAAAGCAAACACTGGATTAACAAGTGTCCACAAACTTTTGGCCATGCAAGTGTATCTGCTTCATCCGTACCTACTGTTGGTCCATGCTGGACGGCGCCACGTCGCCGTGGTAACCAGCGCAGTGGCATTAAAGATGTTTTCGGTGACCTTTCTGTTGATCACGCAGCAATACGCTATTAGAGCTCCCGAAGAACTCGTTGACTTTATACAGTAAAACTAATGGGGGTTGTGTGAGGGGCGGGTAGCTATGGATAACATGTCATGGATGTCTGTGGTGTTGAAGGGGGTTTACTGATTGAGTTGCTTATTTAATTGAGTCTTTATTGAGAAGCGCTTTTTCTGAGTGTTAATACTCTAAAATAAATACATTAATATCTTTCTCTATAGTAAACATAAAATTCATAACACTGAGAGCACCCAGGACTATAGGCAAGCCATTGTGTTCCATAGCCTGTAGCATACATGCATGCAAGATCATGTTTTTTGGAGGTGACTGCAGTGTGTAAATCGAGCAGCCAATCCCATCTCAGTCATTTATGCAGAGATTTTCGGTCATAAATTGGACAGACATCCTGTAGTAACTTTTAGCTGCTTTGCTAAACATTGTGCTCACTACAGTTACTTTCTGATGGTTACACACAAGGGACGGGCCGCCAGCAGCCTGCGGTCAGGACCTCAGAGAGACATTCCTGTTGTATTGCAGGCTGGCTGCTTTTGGCATGTGAATACAGATCCAGTTCAGCTGTAAACGGGTGGTCCGATCAGTGCGGCGTGCTGAGTCAGCATATTTCCATTTGCTCTGCAAGAACAGCAGTCTACCAAAGACGCACACACACACAAACACACACACACACACACACACACACACACACACACACACACACACACACACAGGCTCACACACCCAGTCAAGAAGCCACATGCAGTACATCAAATGAAGTTTCTGATTGTGATAAGATTTCAAATCTAATATTCCGTCTTATGCAAAAGTTTGGACACCCAATGACCACTACATTGTTTCTTCTGAAGTCAAAGGTGTTTAAACTGAGCTTATCCTGCCTTTGTAGGAGTAGCTGTCTCTACTGTCCAGGGAAGGCACTCTACTAGGTTTTGCAGCATTGCCATGAGGATTTGATTGCATTCCGCAACTAGTGAGGTCGGGATATTGGATGATCTCCACCACACCTCTTTCCCAACTCTTCAGCTCATTCCAAGAGCATTGGATGGAGCACCATCCATCATTCCAGAGAACACAGTTCCACTGCTCCACAGCTCAGGGCTGGAGGGCTTTATACCCCTCTAGTCAGCTAAATGGCATAAATGTAGTCCATGGCTGGCATTAGACAATGAGTGCAGCTTAAAGTAGCTGAAAACTTTAATTAGAAAGAATGTTCACACAGATAACACACAAAAACCTTGTATCTCCATTTTTGCTGTTTTCTATACTTTGTCTCTTAAAATTCACAATGGACCAATAGAAATGCTCCAAAATGATATAGGGTAAAATATTTTATCCGTTGCTTTCCATTGAAAGTTACAAAGGTTTTTTCCTTCTTTTGTAAAGTTGCCCTTTTAGAGATACCAGGTTCTTGCCTGACGGTGACAGTATGAATTTGTTGTGTTAGGAAAGTGAGTCTGAGCTCTAGGCCTTGTCTGCACATGAACTTGCAGCTTCCAGCCAAATACCAACTGCAGACACACCCTCAGACTACTGCACCATACACACTCTGTGTCATGTGGATCATCCAATCACACAACCAGGGTCATTCTTGTGTTCTGATCACACACTGAATCTCCAGCGGAGCAGAACCCCTGTGGAAAATAATGACTACATGACATCTTCCTCATATTCAAAGCTCTCCTTTTCTCTTTCTATAGCTGGGCCTGCATCATGCATGATGGCTTTTATAGCAGTGTGTGTAATAACAGTAATCAGTCTGACCTTTAAAGCAGGTCTGGATGCCCTGGTCTTCGTGTACAGTGGTCAGTATGCAGTACTCACTGTCAGACTGCATCTAGCTGACTTTTAAACTCTATTCTTCATCTTTTTGGTGTAAAGTAAACCACTGAGCAACAGTAAAACTAAAGTCTTTTCCTTATTATTGGACTTCAGAAGAAGTGAAAGTGTTGGTCTTTAAAAAAAAAACACTCAGAAGAGCATGAAACTGAGTAACTATGACATTACTACACTACTACACCCCACTCTCCATTGCTGATCTGAAATCTCTGGCTGTGAAAATATACACTGATCAGCCATAACATTAATACCACCTTCTTGTTTTTACACGTATTGTATTTTATTAGCTCCTGTGTAGGAGCACTGTGTAGTTCTATAATTCCAGACTGTATCCATCTGTTTCTCTGCTTAAGTTGTTAGACTCCTTTCACCGTGTTCTTCAAAGCTCAGGACCCCACAGGACTGACCACCACAGAGCAGGTAGTATTTGGGTGGTTGGTCGATCTCACTCGAACCAGCGCAACACACACTAACAAACCGCCACTATGTCGGTGTCACTGCAGCATCACTGCAAAGTGATGTGATGGGCCCTGTTTGGAGAGGGGTGTGATGGCGATGATGGCGTGTGTGTGTGCGCATGCGAGTGGGGCTGTTTTTTGGATGATTGGGGCTGTGCTGTGTGAGGGGTGGGGCTTAGGTATGTGAGGGCGTTGTTTTGGTAAGCAGCCCTGATTCTGATTGGTTTGAAGGATCACTTGATGTCATTGGCTTCCAATAAAGTCTCTCTCTCTCCCTCCCTCCCTCCCCCTCTCTCTCTCGCTCGCTCTCTCGGCTGGATTCCTGCTCCATGTGATCTCTCTGTTGTTTAGCTCTGTTTTTCACATGGCCGTCTGTCAGCTGACTGAGCTGTGTGTGCGTGAACACTCCCTGCTGAGCTAATGCCAGGCTATGTCCCAAACCCTTTCCTTTACCCTCGCCCCCTAGTGCCCTTCTGCATCTCAGGGAAGGTTTGCAGTGTTGACATCTGTCTCATCTGTCGCTTTTGTCACAGCAGTCTAGCAGAAGCGTTGAGGGTATTTGTGTCTTACTGGTGCTTAATGACTGTTCTGTGCTGAAATTAGCCTGTATTTACTGTGGTTTTCTTTTGCTGTGACTAATGCCATCCATGATGCTAACTACATTTTAATAGCACTTCCTGACTCCCTGCTGTTTGTAAGAAAGTGAATTTAAGGAACTGAATTTAAATTTTTCTTCAAAATGGAGTTGGTGTTAAGTGTTAAGTGGCCCACAGGGAATTCCACATGCATCATTAAAACACTGCTGCTGCATGATATCTGTACTGCTGTGAGTGTGTGTGTGTGTGTGTGGGGGGGGGGGGGGGGTAATTATACTCTAATATATACTATTTTTAAAGAAATATGCAGCTGCTCAGAACTATAATCATCACTGTAATGACAGAAAAAAAACATGATCATATTGTCCACCCCTACATCAGTCCTGTGTGTGATCAGTCGTTTGAGTAAAGTAATAATGTACTTATATCTGGAAGCCTAGGTCATTTCCATACATTGGTCAGTAGAAGTCTTTAAATGTATGTGGGTATCTGTGCAGGCCCTGCAGTACAGTATCAAGAGAAGTAATAAGTATTAGAAATTTCCACATGTTGATCTATTGTGATCTTAGTTGTGAATTATGCTCTGCTTCACTCTTCACTAAAGAAAATCTGTGAAGTAGATAGTGGTGTACCTGATCACATGTCATGGATAATATTATTTTTTGAATCAGCAAAAAATAAAAAGGGGGACAAATGCAAGGCAGTAATTTTAGCTGTCAGTTTGAGTGTGTTTTGTGTTTCTGCTTTTGTATTATTATTATTATTATTTTGTGACTTTTATTGGATTAGTGATTTTTACTTTGCCGTGTGTGTGTTTGTTGCTCTCGCGTGCTCTTAGATTGAGGGAATTATTACTGTGAAGAGTAACAGCAGCAGCAGTAAAACTGTATTTACCACTGTTATGGTTAAGCTTTAATCCACGGTTCACATGCGTCCCGAACCGTAGGGGGGAGAACCATGTGGATCACGGATCCTCCATGGTCCAGTACACCACCAGAAGTAGTAAAGAAGTACATGTTTGCATTGTGATTTAGGTTTAATTAAAGAAAAGCAGTCTCCAAATACTGAGTATCAGCCGATACCGATCCGATGCCAATCCGATCTTTGTGGTTTTGTATAAATAACACAGCCACACAGTTTAGATGATTATTTTTTTTAAATGGCTGTTTTATAGTGTTTAATATCTTCTAATCCAGCCTGACTCTCCTCTCTGACCATTTAGCTCCCAGCTCCTTTACTACACTGCAGTCAGGCCATTTCCTATGTGTGTAGTGGTACAAACTCTGGACTGAGATCTGTTGTTGGTCTACTGGTGTGAAATAACTGGTTTATAGAGGGTGAATGTGCTGTGATTTGGGTTTTTATAGCGTGTGTGTGTTAGCATTAGCATTAGCCTCCACTGGGTTCTGACTTGGTTCTGCAGGTAGTAGTTTTATAAAGGTTCAGGTATTATGGTCTGTTTTCATGTTCCACTGGAAAATAGACTCTCAACTCTTTTATTTACCTTCTGAGAACATCCGCACTGCCTCCAGGGTGGTTAAAACAAAGATTTGGACCTTGGTCGGGAATAAAACCCAGCCAATACCTGATCTCTTTAAATATACCTGGATCAGCTCTGATCCACTGAATCGAATCGGGACATCCCTATTACATACAAAACTGAAAATTTGTGTGTGTGTGTGTTACAGTATGCCCGGGTATGGATTCCTGACCTGGAGGAGGTATGGAGGTCAGCTGAACTGACGAAGGATTATAAACAGGGAGATGCTGTTCTGCACCTACAGCTGGAGGATGGCACGGTAAGAGTGTGTAGCTTTATACTGTCAGCCATCGAGTGGAACGAAGCTTTAAAAAATGTTTTAGTACAGAATGTCGTGTTTTTTTGTCAGTTTGTTGTGACTTACCATATTAAAGCTTATTAAATTGATTTAAGAGGAAAACCACCATCATTATTACTGAAATTTGAAAGCTACAAAGAGCTGAAATTAAAACTGTTCAGTGCCGTTGGACCTATACTCTGCTGGCTAAGCTAACTTTAGCTAGGGCCGACTACAAATCCAGTCAGTGCCACTTGCCAGTGTACAAACTGTTAGAATGAGCCTAGCTTACTTACTAGAGACATACTTGCTGTTTGGCCATGCTGTCACATAGACAATCGGCTGCATCATGAATGTAACTGTTCACACACTTACCTGTGTGCTACGTGTGTTACTAGAGGCTTCCACTACAGCGCACACTAGGTTTCCACATCAACTTTTAAAATAACACAGATCTTTCGCCAGCTGTTCCTCCAAGCAGATTTGTCACTGTGCAGCGGCAAGGGCACATCCTACAGATGTGGGTAATTGCAGACGTGGTCACCTGGCAGTCTTTCATTATACCTTTTCGCCATTTTGATTCACTATACTGCCCCTTGTGTGTACGCATAGTGTTCATTTCTGAGGGCGCACACAACCGATGCACCGAATGAATGCAGGATACACAAGGCAGCCTTCATGCATACGTGAATGCATAGTTAACAGCAAGTATATCTCTAGCCCAAGTGGGCCAGAAGTGCCACGCACCACAGTACAGGCTCAGTTCCATTGAGTGTCAGGGAGTTGATTCCAAAAGAATCGATTCGTCGACTCCCAACATGTCTGGGAGTCATGGTCAAATCTAGAGTCAGCTTGAGTTTGCTCACAGATATGATTCAGCATGTCTGCCTCTACACGAAACCACTGTTCAACTGCTAAAACCAAACTTTTCATATTTTAAATACTAAGGTTTTAATAATTGGAATCAGTATCATGAACAAAATTTAGTTTTTAAAAACAATATTTTCTGCAGAAAATAGGGGGAAAAAACCCTGATGACACTGGACACGGATTGATTTATATATTCATTTTAATAAAGATGAACAAGAAAGTGTTTTTTCCTTTTTTTTCCCAAGGATCTGGAGCACAAGCTGGACCCGAAGACAAAAAACCTGCCTCACCTGCGGAACCCGGACATCCTGGTGGGAGAAAATGACTTGACAGCTCTGAGTTATCTGCATGAACCGGCTGTGCTGCACAACCTCAAAGTGCGCTTCATCGACTCCAAGCTGATCTACACCTACTGCGGTAAACACACACACACACACGCAGGATCAGGATATTACTTTTTTTAAATACTGCATCCAGCCAGCAGAGACACTAGACCTGTGGTTGCTTCACTCTTGAGAGAAATTGCGCTGTCCGTGTTTTCTACAGTCATTGTTTGAAACTGGCTGCTTGTATCGTACACTGCATATTCAGCATTTCTTCCCTGACTCTTTAATGCAGGTATTGTGTTGGTGGCCATTAACCCATATGAGACGCTGCCCATCTATGGCACGGACATCATCAACGCCTACAGTGGCCAGAACATGGGGGACATGGACCCCCATATATTCGCTGTGGCGGAAGAGGCCTACAAACAGATGGCCAGGTGTGTGTTTGTGGACTTGAGTGTAGGCTGTAGGTCGAAGGTTTTGCACATACTAGTTGTGTGTGTGTGTGTGTGTGAGTGTGTGTCTCTTTGAAGGTAAATTTGTAGGTCATCTTACTGCAGCTAAGCCAAAAATAGACTGTCCACGGACGTCTTTTCACTCTCTCACTTTGTCTGTGTGTGTCTTTCTTTTCGTCTCTCTCCTCTGAATTCTCTCAGAAGCCTGTATGTGACACTTTTAATTCATTCATTTAGCTATTTTAAGTTGCACCCATTGCTGACACTGTGTGCAAATGCACACACACACCATCTCCTGTCCCTGTAGAGCAGTATGAGCCTATTGGCACCATGCTTAATACCAAGCGTGGTCTGGAGGGGTATAAAGCCAACAGCGTAACTGTGTTCTCTGGAGTGAGGATGCTTCATCCAATTCATTTTTTGGGAAGAGGTGGGGTAGTGATAATCCAACATTCAGACCTCTCTAAGGCTTTTGTTGCTTAATGCAATCAAATCCTCACAGCAATGCTCCAAAAACTAGTAGATAGCCTTCCCTTGACCCTAGAGACAGTTGCGACAACAAAAGCTGGATAAACTATTTTTCAATACCCCTGATTCAGGAAGAAACAAGGGCAGGTGTCCCAATACTTTAGTCCATATAGTGTATATTACAAATACGCTGTTTTGGTGATGTCAAACAGGCTGTTTTTGCAGTTTTGTTTCTGTATAAAACTACAAGCCTTTCATTAAAACCTTTCATTAAAACTTAAGAACCTTTATCATCTACTTCCTGCTTTCTTCTATTTCAGAGATGAGCGGAATCAGTCCATCATTGTGAGCGGAGAGTCTGGCGCAGGAAAGACGGTGTCTGCAAAATACGCTATGCGTTACTTTGCTACAGTCAGCGGCTCGGCCAGTGAGGCAAACGTGGAGGAGAAAGTGCTGGCCTCCAATCCCATCATGGAGGTGAGAACTTGTTTGTTATGTGGACTATATGAATTCCTGCTGCTCTGCTATAGACTGCTCTTTCATTCCTATAGACCATTTAATTTTCCCCATTGACATCTTTTTTCCATCTTTTTGTTTATTAGAACGTACTGTTCTGTATACTTTTATTCGTTTTATACTTATTGAGAATCCTCTCTCTTTTAGACACTCTTATTCTTTCTCTCGTATTGACTGACAGATTAGTCCTCTTAGTCTTTTTCATACTTTTCATACTTTTCTCTACTCATATACTGTGTTTCTCATATACGCTGATCTTTTCAGTCCTACATACTGCTTTTCACCCACCTAATCGACTGTTTTACCCCTACGCATAGACTGCTCTTTTCTCCTGTATGCTCTTTCCCACACCTGTAGGCTGGTAATAATCCAATGAAGATTTGTTTTTCCTCATGTGCTGCTCATTTCTGTCCTACACACGGCTTTTTATCCACCTATTTATTGTTTTCTCTCACACATAGACTGACTTTCTCTTATTTTCTTGCTTATGCTACACTCTCCACTTGACTTTCCACGTATAGGCCACTGCTTTTCTCCTATGTTCTTTTTATTCTGTAGTCTTTTTCTCCTCCTTTCTCCCCCCCCCCCCCCCACACACACCTTTTCTCTTTTTACAGAATAAATTTTCTCTTATAGAGAAAATTTTTCCTCACTTATAGACTTCTTGTGTTCTGCTATAGACCCCCTGTCCTTCAGACTGCTCTTCCTGTCTTTATAGACCACCTTTTCCACCTTTAGACCGTTCTCTCTTTTATAGGTGACGTCTCTTTTATAGTGTTTTCCAGCGTCTCTTACAGTAAATGGAGTTGTTGGAGAATGGGCAGTGCTCCCTCTGTGGCTTTACTGCTGGGGCTGTGTGTTTTGTCTGGAGCGGTCCGAATGCTGGGTGTCTGACTGCCAGCCTCCTCAGGGCTGTTCTGCAGACGAGGCAGAGAGGTTCAGCTTCAGGCTCTGAGGCACAGAGATTTATGTCTATTTCTGCAGGCCGTGTTTGTTTTAGTTGGCAAGCGTCTTTCTTTCCCCCCCCAATTCAGTGAAGCTCTGACCTATTAAAGCATCACAGCACCTCCAGGCCGTGTGCATTATTCTCTTTGTGGGGTCTAAATTATCCCAGGATGATAAAAACATGAACATGTAGTGGTTCAAACAGCACAAGTGACTAAAATGCTTTTTTTTATGATCTTATTTAAAAGTGTTTCTGTAAGAACGTTAGCAACCCTATTCACATTTTTAAAAGAAGTGTGTTAAATGGAGAGAGAGGGAGAGAGAGAGTGTGTGTGTGTGTGTGTCTGTTGGTGGTGCCCGTGGCAAGGCGGCGCATTTAATCAGATCAGCCGAGCGGTTACCAATGTTGCCAAGGTGGCGATTGCCACGCGTGCCGCCGGGTATGATTAGCATGGCACTTCACTGCTCTGATCGTCCAGCAGTAGAGCGTGCGTAATGCTCTGTGCTTTGGCTCCATGCCAGCACACCTTACATCATCCTTCACTATGGTGTTGTATGGGTGTGGCTGCTTAGTGATTCTTCAAACGTAAAGCGTGGGTCTGCACTTTACACTGAAGAAACCCCCCCCCCCCCCCCCCAAATGTCTCCCCCAGTTGAGTTTTTTTCGATCCACTAGCTAGGACGTGTCCTATCGATGAAGCGAGCCAAATGCTTTCTTTCACGCTGCTGCTTATGCAACATCATTGGACAGCTGAATGCTCTTGGAGAAGAACGCAAACTATTAATTTTAGATTGGTCTTCTAACAGATTTCCACACTGGCTATGATTGGGTGATTGAGGGAGTGGAAGGAACATCACACCCACGCTCAGTTATACTCTCTGGATCTCCTAACCAAGGGTGGCTGTGGCATCACCATGGATCAAACCTGCATATAAAACTGTATATAATCTCCCAATAAAACACTTGGACTGCTGTGCTGCTCTGGAGCCATGCCTTTTTGAGTTCACTGCCCTGCAGTGCTGACTCGAGCAGAGCACATAAAACATGTGGCACTCAGCAAAATGCATCAGTCCCCCTGAAAACTACTGGACGGTGGTCGGCTGAATAATTGGAGACATGTAAATGAGCCTGTTCTTGTGGCATTAGAGAAACAAGGTAAACAAAGTCTTAGTTTCTTGCAGTTTAGTTTCTAGATCTGGATTGTATGGACTGGGGAGTGAACGGACTGAGTGTGAACATGTTACTTTAAACCCCTTTAAATAAAATAAAGTTAAATAATTGGTTTTCCATGTTATAGCCCCTTTAATGTAAAATTATTAGACCATTCAGTATTGAAATGGTGAGAACACAAACCAGCTTGCTATAAATGTAAATGTTTGAGACATTAGTGGTGCTCTTTGGTCTTTTGTTTCTTTTAGCGAATGAAGGCTCAGACTGTTTGGCTAAACAAGGCGGCACTGGCTGTAGTCTGTGCTGGCATTAAACTCCATCTCCCATGATGCTCAGCAGTGCAGGAAGGGCCAACAGAGGCTTCCTGTGCCACTGCAGAGAAATGGAGATTCATAACACACACACACACACGCACACATGCACATGCAAGTGTTGCATAGGATAAAAATAGCAACTCCTCATGAGATTTTTCACACATGCTCGTACTGCCACACTTTCACACTGCACTCATTCTCACTTTATAGCTTTGGCAGGCATCCATACTCCGATAACTCTTTTCTCGCACACATTTATCTCATGATTTATCTGATATTTTTATTGTATAATAACACATGTAATATCATTCTGCTGCTCCACTGAATAGGGAGAGTAGCTCAGCTATTGTTGCCACTCCGGACTTGCTGCTAACTTGCTTGCGGCGCCCTGCTAACTACACTATTGTAACTCTGGTGAAGTGGGCTGGACAGCACTTGCAAGAACTGCATGATGCTGTCATATTTGTGCAGAATATTGTAATATTACTCTGCCATCTCAGTCCACATACTTCTTCATCCTCCAGTGACTGTTCTCTACCTCTCAGCTTGTCCAGAAATGCATGTGTAAAGCATGTCCTTCAGAGGCGTCTCAAAGCATGAATTCTTCTTCACTTCTCGACTGTAAGGGAGCCCAAGAGCAAGAAAAAACAATTCTTGCTTGAAACTGCTTTGAGGCATCATAGCTGACTAATGTTGTGTTCCCATCACCTCCTTCAGGCCATCGGAAATGCAAAGACCACCAGGAACGACAACAGCAGCCGCTTTGGGAAGTACATTGAGATTGGCTTCGATAAGAAGTACCACATCATAGGGGCTAACATGAGGACATACCTGCTGGAGAAATCACGTGTTGTGTTTCAGGTGAGTCTCTCTCTCTCTCTCTCTCTCTCTCTCTCTCTCTCTCTCTCTCAGACACACACACACACACACACACACACGTGGGACATGAAGTTCTTATTTATACCGTAATAAAAGAGGAGCGATTCCCGTTATCAGCACTTGCTCATCAGTTTTGTGCACTCCCAGTAATCACCGTGAGCTTCATTTTGTGAGCAGTGTGTTTGGTCAGTAATGACCAGGGCGGCAAATTAAAGAAATAGTTTGACATAAAAATCAATAAACCTGACTGATACTAGTTTAACATCTTAAGTTTAGAATGGGAGATGCTAGGCTAACGTTGCTAACAAACACTAGACTTGGACTGTCACCAGTCTCGTCTTTGTAAATACGCACCCACAATCGCCATCGATTTGCTTAATAAACTGAAGTAATCATATCTTGTAAAAAAAAAAACACATTGATTTGTCTGCGTCAGGCAAACAAAGGATGTGCTTTGATCAGATTGAGAAACATTGTTGGGCGCATATTTACAGAGGTGAGATTGGAGACAGTTTAAATCCAGTGTTTGGGATGAGCTGGGGTGGTGATCATCACACATCCTGACTTTATTAATGCACTTGTCGCTGAATGAAAACGAATCATCTTGCATGAGCAGGTGTCCCAATACTTTTGTCCTTATAGTGTATGTAAAGGCATATAAAGGCATTAAACTTGCCAGAAGTCTATAACTGTAAGTTTTAATAGAGTAGAGTGTTTCACACCAAATCGCTCTGAAGCTTTTTGGCTTTTTTTTTTTTTTTTTACCTCTTAACTGTTAAATTATGCTGGAATGTAGTGGTGGAATTCCCCTTTAACGGAAGCGTAGCTGTAGTACTTCAGCATGGCGGTTGGCCTCAGCAGCCCTGCTGTTGGAATGTAAGTGATTGTAATCTTCAGTGGTTGAATACAGGTGAGGTGAGGTTGGTGGAATTGTGCTTTAAGCTCATCAGGAATGAGGATAATGGAGTTAAGCATGTCGGCCCAGCATTACGTAAGCATGCACACACATACTGTTGTTTTTGCAGGGGAATTCCACTACCCATCAGGTGTGTGTGTGTGTGTGTGTGTGTGTGTGTTTTAGTTTAAGTTTAGAGACAGAAATCAGAGCTGTTGATTGGTGAGAGCTGTATCCAGTTGTTGTCTAATCTACTAATGAAGCTACAGCTGGGAGGCGTGAGGGGTGCAGCATGTCACATGACCGTGCTGAAGTGTGGAGCTTTTGGTGCTGGTTGTTTGCCAACAAACAGTGCATTTTCAATAAATATGAAACCAACAGAATGTCCATGCTTCTAAATGCACTGTCCATCCTGATTTCTTCCTCTCCTGATCTCTATTTTTGCAATCCTCCTGCCTCCTGCAGGCGGACGAGGAGAGGAATTACCATATCTTCTACCAGCTGTGTGCCTCCGCCCATCTCCCCGAGTTCAAAGCCCTGAAGCTGGGTGAGTTACACTGCAGCTCGCAAACCGCACTCATTCACTTCTGCGAAAGAAGACTGCATTATGATACCAGTCTGGCTATTTTTCACTTAAATTGAAGGTTAAACACATTACAAGACATGTTATGACGCACTTGGACTTTGAGAAGCTGTTGCTATTTCGGCTGTGCAACTTAATTTAATTCCATTTTATCCATCCTATTTTCGTAGCCTCTAGGGTGAGTCTCCAGTTTCTGTGCTGTAACTGAGTCTTTGTGGAGTGATTCTCAGTATCGATTCTCTGAATCAGAGTCGAGTCCTGATTCTCTGGGCTTTGAGATGCGAGTGGAGTCTTGATTCTCTTGAGTCTCTTGGTGCAAGTCAGAGAGTCTTGATTCTCTGGGCTGCAGGTCTCTCTGGGATGTATGTCCGAGTTGAATCTCAACTCTCTGGGGTGTGAATCCAAGTCGAGTCTTAATTTTTCCAAGGTTCAGGTTCAAGTCCAGTCTCTATTCTTTGGGGTGCAAATCCAAGTCAAGGATTCTCTCAGTCAAGTCTAAATTGGAGAGGTTATAGTCGAGGAGACCGGCCACTGTTTAAAATAAGAGTGAAAGTTCTCGTAACCAAGTTGTTTTTAAAACAAGTTGAAAGGATGGAAACGAACATTTCGGCCCTTTCAACAGCAGCTGCTGGATCATTTGTCACCACTCGCGCGAGTCATTCTCATCTAAACGTTTATTAGTGTGCTTTCTGTCGGCCCAAATTGAACTTGTTGTGTTATCCCGCTAGCTAAGCTAATGTAAGCCAGCTTCTCTGTCCTGATTCAGAGCAGTTTGTAAACATTTGATTCAGTCAGATTGACGGTTCAGTATTTACTGAATGATTTACTGAATGGTCCCTACATCCAAAGTGTCACATTTTAGTAAAGTATTATGCACAAGAACAAGAACAGCTCCAGTGCAAAAAATAATGTTCTGATATTAACGTTACTTTTTCTTGTAAGTCAGAGCTGTTAGCTGGTATATGCTGATATGGTGGTGTTGTGCTGCAATAATAAGTGCTGCATCAACAACAGATGGCAACACTGACAGATCCTAACATTGCCCAGAGCTAGTCAGGGTAATATTTTTTATTTAGTTAGTTATTTAGTTATAGTATAGTTATAAATATTTGATATTGGGTGGGGGGGGGGGGTAATATGTTGTGATTAAGGCCTTGTTTAGAGCGCTTTTTGTTCTTTTTTTTATAGTAACAATTTGATTACCGCAGTGAATGACTGCTGTCGTTCAGTTCAGCTGAGGTTACTGTTAATATTGACAGACTCATAACGACAGGTGTGTGTGTGTGTGTGTGTGTGTGTGTGTGTGTGTGTGTGTGTGTGTGTGTGTGAGTGATTAGATGAGCTGGTTTGTGTTGAGCGCAGCATGAGAACTGAGAATAGATGATTTCCAACTGAGAGACAGCCTGTGTGCTCTCTCTCTCTCTCTCTCTCTCTCTCTCTCTCTCTCTCTCCCCCTCTCACACACACACTTTACTCACCTTTACTATTGGATATAGACATTAATCATAACCAGTCTCATACATTCACCTGTACACACATGTGCACTTGCGCACGCACATGCACAGTGCTAACAGTAAAACATACAAACACTATATGGTCTCTCAAACGTTAAGTAACCCTCTCTTTTGCGCACACACACACACACATACACACACTGTTCGCTCTGTGCTGTCCTCCGTCGACTGCCAACTCGGCTGACTTCCTGCCCAACTGACGCCCCATTAATGGCGCTGGTGTGTGCGTGGTGTGTGTGCGCACGTGTACAAGCCATAGTGCCACACAATCGGGCTACTGTTGCCAAGCAACAGGCCATCTCTCCTTTAATCTCTGAAGGTGTTTCTGTGTTGGAGGTTCTGGATTATTAGGAGTAGGTGCAGTGCGTTCTGGTGCAAGTCAAAACACAGCAATTCATTCATGCACTCCTTACCTAATGTGAGCTAATTGAGAACACACAGGGAATGAGTTCAGTGCAGTGATGCACTAATATCAGAATAAAGGAACGTCTGTATTCAAAATATTTTGCTTATTAAAAAAAAAGGTGACAAAGGTACACTAGCGATTAGCTAAAGCTAGTTCACTTACAAGTTCTGTTTGGTGTCTGAAGTATGGATGCACCGATACCACTTTTCAAGTATCTGCTGATACAGAGTACCTAAGCTCGACCAAACAGCTTTTAAACTGTGCTTAAAATTCACATTTCAGGGCAGTGAAACAAAATATGCCTATGCAGCAGTTTCACATTCAGGTGCACGTCTCTGTGTAAAAATGTCCTAAACTTCAGTGTCTGGTCTTTTAAACAAGTTGCTTACACTCAGCCTTTAGTTTCAGACCCAAAAAAACACTACATGGAAACAAAAAGTGCTATAAGTTCCATTAAATGTCTGTTTAATGGTAATAACTGTATATGACTGGCTTTTACAAGTTTTTGTTTGGTTTCATAAAGTATGCAAAAAAAAAGTAATAAGTCAATAAGCTTTATGGTATCTGTGCATCTATTGCCGATACCGATACTGTGTGTAAGTGCCAGTAACAGTAGTCTAAAATTTGTAGCAAAGCTGCACCTAATCTAGCCACAATGGTTTTTTTTTTGTTTGTTTTTTTTTGGAATGTACATTAAAATCACTTTTAAAAGATGAAGGGTACAGGGAGAGCAGTTGTGTGTGCTGCTGTGTTTATGCTTTTATATATTTTAATTCGAGCAGACCGACCATCTGTTCTGCTAAATTACAGATTCTGTTTCCATAAACCCATATACCCAAAGTTCTAACAAGTAAAAATGTCCAGTGACCTCATGCAGAGCTGCAGCAACTTATAAAATATATAACATAAAACACACACACACACATATATACACACACATCTGTCCACCTCTAATTCTACTAGTTTAGTAGATACACAATTATAAATCTGATGTTTAAGAATGGACTTTGGTGCAGCTGTGCTGCGGCTTTAGTAGCTGCTAGTCTAAGCTGTGTTTTCAGCAGGGTTGTTCTGTGTAAGCTTCCATTAGCTTCTGATGTTACATAATATGACAAATTATAATATGTTCCATTATAAAACGATAAAAACATGTTTTGGCTGATTGGCTACATTTGGAGCAACGTAGGAAATTGGCTAAATTACATTTTTGTCTAAACTCTGAACTCCTGCAGATCAGCACTGACCCCACTTCTGTGTGCCTGTTTGTGTCATATTATTCTGACCCCAGGCAGCGCTGATGATTTCCACTACACCAAGCAGGGCCGGAACCCAGTGATTGATGGAGTGGACGACGCTAAGGAAATGTCCACTACTAGGAATGCCTTCATTCTGCTGGGTAAGACCTGCTGACCTACTAACACATTGAATTAGTACAGGACTGGTCATTTGCGTGTGTGTTGTGGGTGTAAAGTGGAAAATATCGGCGTGTATCTCTGATATTTGGTTGGGCTGGGTGATTATTTGTGACCATTAACCTGTAAATTATTATTTTGTGAATAGGCTGATCTAAATATTTGTTTGCTTTTTTTATGTACCTTGTGCTCTAATAATAATTATTAGTAACCTGTTAGCTGATCTAACTATTGTGCTTTCTGTGCCCCCTGTCCCCCTACACTTCTTGCAGTGTATTGCAGTTTGTCAGAGTGACTAAATGGATCTTGTGAACATTACTGAGTATTATAAAGAGTTTTAATTGATAGAGCACTTTTCAAAATGAGACAGTAGAGACAGCAGTGCCCCCCCTGTAGTGTATGGCAATTTGTCAGAATGACAGTATAGAATACTTTTACGAATAATGCTGTGACACAAATCCACACTTGCTGGTCCTGATATGTGGTGTGCAGGTTATGGTGTAATTGTGGATTTTAATTGTGTAATAAACTGTAACTGTGTGTAATGCTTGTTATATCCTTCTTATCAGGTATTAATGAATCATATCAGATGGGGCTGTTCCAGGTGCTGGCAGCCATCCTGCACCTCGGCAACGTGGACGTGAAGGACAGAGATGCAGATAGCAGCATTATACCGGTGAGCGCACACACTCATACATCCTAAACACACCAAACAAATAATGTATCTGCAGCTTTAACTTCAATGCTAACCGATGCTACTATAATCTGTGCTGTTATATTGATTGGTGCCATTTCTCCATCCTTTTATACCGTTAGCCCAACAACAGCCACCTGATTGTGTTCTGTGAGCTGATGGGTGTGACCTATCAGGACATGTCTCACTGGCTGTGCCATAAAAAGTTAAAGACCGCATCAGAGACGTACATCAAGCCCATCCCCAAACTGCAGGCCATCAACGCCCGGGACGCTTTAGCCAAACACATCTACGCCAAACTCTTCAACTGGATCGTCGACCACGTCAACAAAGCGCTGCACTCCAACGTCAAACAGCACTCCTTCATTGGCGTGCTGGACATTTACGGGTGAGTAGAATAAGTGTATGTGTGTTTGTATGTAGTTGTGCATTGTCTAACATAAAAGATGTCCCAAACATAAATGTGCTTAAAATGAAACAATGTTGTATTTAATATTTTAGTGTAATAATTTTAATTAATATTAATTATATTAATTTTTCAGGTTTGAAACCTTCGAGATCAACAGTTTTGAGCAGTTTTGTATCAATTACGCCAATGAAAAGTTACAACAGCAGTTTAACATGGTGGGTTTTTCCTCTGATAACTTCCTCATCTTATAATAATTTACTAGTTTAATAAAACATAAGACTTTTTAATGAACCATTAACCTTTTCCTCTTCTCCCTTCTTCTCATATCTTCTCTTCTCGTCTCCTTTCTCCTCCTCTCCCTTCTTCTCATATCTTCTCTCCTTGTCTCCACTTCCCTTTTTTTTCTCTCCTTTTCTATTTACTCCTCTTTTTTTTTCTTTTCTACTCTACTTTGCTTTTTTCTTCCACCTTTTCTTCTTCTGTCTTACCTTCATTCCTATTCCCTTCTCTTCTCTGCTATTCTCACCTTGTCTTTTCTCTCCTCTTGTCTTATTTTCTCATCTCCTCTCCTGCAGCACGTGTTTAAGCTGGAGCAGGAGGAGTATATGAAGGAGCAGATTCCCTGGACTCTGATTGATTTCTATGATAATCAGCCCTGCATTAACCTGATTGAGGCCAAAATGGGCATCCTGGACCTGTTGGACGAGGAGTGCAAGGTAAGACCAAATGCAGCCGCACTAGAGCCCCGTAGATCATTGGAGAACATTCAGTAGTGTTAAATTTTCTCCTTCTATTGTGCTCTATAGATGCCTAAAGGCTCTGATGACTCTTGGGCTCAGAAGCTGTATAATACTCACCTGAAGACGTGTGCGCTGTTTGAGAAGCCTCGCATGTCCAACAAGGCCTTCATCATTCAGCACTTTGCAGACAAGGTACTTGTCCTTTTTTTTTCTTCTTTTTAATAAACGCATACCATGTAAAATTCATCCTATGGTCTGCATTTGTTACCAAAGACAAATGCAGTGCCCGACCTTTCTTAATATGATGGATAGCTCTAATGCCACAAACAAGAGATCTAAGGTCAGATTCATAAACCTGGACAGTAACTATTTATAAAGACACTGTGCTGCTGCTTAGCTTGGCACTGCCTTTTTAAAGCAGCAGTATGTGAGAATTGGTATTTTCTGCTCCTGGGCTCCCCCTACAAGTTGGCACAAATACAAATGCCTACACAAAGCATTTCTGTGGACTACAAAACTGGCATTGAAAGTGAAAGGAGCATATGGGCTGAGGCATGTTTCAGCAGTTACATCGTGCAGTTAGCAGCTTTCCTAGCCAGGAGTAGCAGCATTAGAGACGTCAATCTCACTGTTACAGTCAGTGGAGCGTCACAACGATTCTGAAGCTGTTATTTAAAGGTACAGTTGCTACATAATGCTGCTTTAATGTCGACGACTTATTTTACACATGACATCCGCAGCTGCAAATCAAAGTCGCTTTTGTCTGTGTTCTGCAGTGTGAATGTAAAACTGTTCCCCAACACTCAGAATAACGCTGACCGTTGAGTACTAATCCATCTGCTAGTCTAATCACAGTTGTTGATGTTATTAGATTTCTGATCATCTTCTCAGATGAAATCCAGGCTGCAGGCCTTCTGTTTAGTCCACTTTTAGCTCTAGTGTCGTATTTCGGCTTGTAAGCGTTACGCTGAGCTAGACAGACTTCAAGGCCACATACACACATGTATCTGAACACACACTCTCTGTCTCAGAGTAGTCATCTCGGCGTGCATTAGTTTGCTCTACGAAGACTGTATTTCATATGATGATCAATACATGAACCACAGCCTCTACTGCATCCTAATGTCATTAAAGCTATACTGGGGGTTAGTGGTTACTCATCTGGGCTATATTTAGACTATAAACATATAAATACATATAAATAGGTTATGTAATTAGATTAATCAAGGAATTGCTGTCAGTCTTGATTCTCTCTCTCTCTCTCTCTCTCTCTCTCTCTCTCTCTCTTTCTCTTTCTCTCAGGTGGAGTATCAGTGCGAAGGCTTTTTGGAGAAAAACAAAGACACAGTAAATGAAGAGCAGATTCATGTACTGAAGGCCAGTAAGGTCAGTAATGTCATTCCCTGCTGTATTTACTCATTATTGTATTTACTGTCATTGATATCAGGGCCATGCCCAAATCACACAGCGCTGGCCTTGTCTCAAATCACACTGAAGATCATGGCCATGTCCTGAGTTGCACTCAAAACTAGGGTTTTGTCTTAAATCACACTTGACCACTCGACACATTTTGACCAGGGCCTTTTCCTGTGTCGCCATCAAGACCAGACCTGAATCACTTTGTCCCAGACAACATTGAATACCAGGATCTTGTCCCAAATCACACTGAATACTAGGGCTTTGTCCTGAATTCCACTATGCCACTATCTGGGCCTTGTCCCAAATTTAGAGCCCTACATTTAAAATACCAGAGGAATCAGACAGACTTACTATTTAGCTGTCGGCTGAATTTCTCCACTGTGTATTTTCCTACACACACAAACACACCTATGGAATTGCTCACGCACTCACACACACACTCAATAGTCTACTTGGAGAGCTATAAGAAACATTTGTGTGTGTGTGTGTGTGTGAGAGAGAGAGAGAGAGAGAGAGAGAGAGACAGAGTGAGAGTGAGTGAGTGAGTGAGTAATAAGAAAACCTCCCAGAGAGAGGCCCAGGGAGAGTTTTCTAGAATAGTGAGGATTTTTTTTCCAGTGATTTGACCTTAACTGAGAAATCTAGTAAGGTCAAGGGTAACAGCACCATCTGCTGTCTGGATAACGTCACTGTAATATGCAATACTGTAAAGACTGGGTTTTTTTGTGCAAGGATAACATGTCATCTGAAGGTGTTTACTGATTTTTTTTTACACTGTCAGTTCTGCAATCATACTTATTATCATCAGCCAGCCTTGCATATGTTATAGCATTGACCGTGAACTGTCCTACATCATCAACATTAAATCCAGCCATGATTCAGCAGTTTCTGTCACCTTTAACTGCTGCGGCATTGCTTAACCAGTTACACCAATCCGACATTCTCCAACAGCTACAGATGAAGGAAACACCTACGAGCTAACAACTAGCATTATGCTATTTGATGATAGAGTTTGGAGTGGAGGGTAGTGTGTTTTTGTGAAATTGGGATTGAACCATTGGTAGGCCAGTCTCAACACAGCAACGCTGAATGCCCTCAGGGTAACAACGACATTCCCTGCTCTTACCCCTGCCACAGAGGGTGGGAGAAAAAGCAATGTAGTATGATATGGAGAATTTATGGGTTTACATAAAAGTCTGAATTTATATTTAATCATTTATTTACATTTTTCAATATATATGAAGCCCATTGTTTCCCCCCGAGAAGTTGCCATTCACACACCGCTGTCTAACGATATTGCACACGTTTACATTTACAGTTCAGTCGAACGGGATACTCAGCAAAATAGTTAGCAGCTCACGTCACTGTGATACCGTATGGTCAAGCCTGTAGCCGTTTCCCACAGAGAAAGCGAGTTAGAATGTAAATGACAGACATGTTTGTTTTTTTCTACATTTTTTCATGCGATCAGTCTGTCAGTCTGTCTTAAGGTCTGTCATGGTTTTCTTCCTCACAGTGCTGAAGTGTGAGGGTAAGCGTGAATAATGTGCAAGATCCTGCTAATTCTAAACCGCTTCCTAATAATTACTATTAGAGGCAGTAGCTTTCATAGAGAGACTCACAGTGGCGTAGTGTTAAGAAGCCATTAACATCGTCTAGCAGTAATTAGGATTCCTAATGCTTATCTTGATTCTAGATGCTTATCGTGGGTTAGCTTGTTTAGCAGCTAATTCTAATCTTGTAAGAAATGAGGCCAAACTGATCCAAGTTCAGCAGCCATCGTGCAGCTTTGTCCACACTAACTGTGCTTATTTCATCAGTCTATGTGTGTGTGGGACGTTCAGTTCTGCTCCCAGAGTCTGTGTGGAGTTGTTAAGTAACCTCTACGTTTGAGTGAGGGGGCAGTGTGGGTGTGCGTCTCCAGGAGCAGGGCTACAGTCCTGTCTACAGCGTATTCGTCGTCATCATTATCATCATCATCATCATCATCATCGTGTTTTCACCAGAGGTTTAGTGTTTTCTCTGACCGAGCTGGCCGCAGATCTCTGAACTGATCTTGGGTATGGTCAAGAAAACACTGAATCACTGTGAACACTGCTGGGCTGCAGAGTTTGCTGCACCTGATCTACGTCCTGTCAGCCCACCACCAGTCATACTGCTGAAGTAATGCTGCAAAAATGCACTCCCTAATGAGCAGTGTGTCTGTTCCTCACACCACCTGTCTCCCTAAGCCGTTCTTGTTTAAACAGCAGTTAATTAGGGGAGCATAATAATAATAAGAAAAATTATAATAAATAATAATACATAAAATGTATTATTATTATTATTATTAGTAGTAGTAGTAGTAGTATTACATTTTCAACAGATATCATTGTTTAGTGTTTATATTTAATGTTATATCTTGTTTCTGTAGTAAAAATATTAACAAATATTTTTAGGTATGCTGCTAATATTAAAAATCAATCAATCAAATCAATTTATAATAATAATAATAAGTAGTAGTAGTAGTAGTAGTAGCTTATTGTTAGTAGTAATAGTTTTTCCCAATCATATTTTTATTTGTAGTATTTTAGTATAAAATGTTTTTTCTGTAAAATATATTGTTTTAATAATAATTTATTGTGAATATAATTGTATATATAAAATATGTATATATAATATTTTATATTATATATATATATATATTCTGTTTATGTTTTTCTGTATTAATAACTTTAATGTGTTTATTAGTAATAATAATTATTACAATGTAGAATATTGTTTTTTAATTATTCGTTTATTAATTTGTGTGACACTTTTATTTTATTTGTACTGTTTTTTTTTCTTCTTTTCTTTAGTTATGACAATTATTGTTGAAACTCTTTTTCTTTTATTATTAAGGACAGTTGGTAAAGAGTTGGTGAAGTCCGGCATTATGAGTGATTAGAGTGAGCTGAATCCCCCTGCCTAAAAAGCTTCACATTCTGGCTTTGAGTCTCCATCCTAAAGCTGTAGTGCGCTCACAGCCTCTCTGTTGGCGGCTCGGTGGTGGTGGTGGTGGTGGCTGTAGCTGCGTTTGCTCAGAGAGAGCAGTGGCTTCCATTCATCTGTGTGACGGTTCTGTGGATGTTCTGATACTTCTTTGATCTCTCGTTTCTTTGTTTTCTCCATCCACGTGTTGTCTATGTGTTGTGTTGTTACCATGACAACCTGTACCGCTGCAGAAGGTAAAAGCAAGCTCTCTCGTGTGTGTGTGTGCTCTCTCTCTGACTCTCTCTGTCTCTCTCTCTCCAACTTTAGCCCTCTCTTCCTTTTCCTTCCTGCTGCAGTTTCACTACAGCTACTAAAAAACAATGCATGCTCGCACACGGAGTGGGACTTTAGGGTGTGTGTGTATGTGTGTGTGTAAGTTGCTGCTTCAGCATCTTAGCCCTCCTCCGTACAGCTGCTGCTGAGAGACAGATTTCTCTGAGTTGTATTGATCTTTACTGCAGACCCGTGGTGCTGCAGCCTTGAGGGACCTGCTCTGACCACAGCTAACACACACTGCCTCACACACACCGCCGAATCAATCACACGTTTGATTAACATTCTGTTTGGGCAGGTTCGAGTCTGCACTTCGGACGTGTTTTTAAGGTACAGGTTCACTGTCACAATCCACCATATTCACAGTCGGACAATATTTGCTCTAAAGATTTATTGCCAATATCCACAGTATGGTCAGGTTATCATCATGCTGTCTAATGGAAATGCCTAATGGAAATGGAAAGAATACAAGCCACCAGTATAGTTCTAAAAGGCACCAGGGTATTTACTGAAGTGGGAGTGCGCCGTCCGTAAAAATGGTTGGCAAAGGGCTTTAGTTGCCTGTTGCTTTGAAAAATACAATATAAATAAAATTTTGATTTCTTAATTTTGTTTGCTTAACTACATCATTAAAAAAATCACTAAAGATTAAAGAATGTATTTGCTACAAATGAATAAAGTGATTAGATCAAATAAAGTTCTAAAGGATCTATATCATTACATAAACATTACATAAATTTGAAGAGACATCTCAGTACAAATCTTAATGATACCCAGACATTTAGTCAAATATGTCAAAAAACATTAAATTAAAACTTTATTTATTTACATATTATTTTAATTAATACTTTATTTAATTTAAAATGTATGGTTTTTTTTTCCTCAAAAAAGATCTCCTTTTTTACTTCCACACACTAGCATAGGGTGGGTTTGCAGTTCAGAATCTGCATTTTCCACACACTGTTTTTCGACTGCTTTCAAGGAAACCAGGAGTCAGAAACAGCATAATTAAAAACTGAGACATCTGGAAGTTAAAGGCAGCCCCAGTGAGCTGCAGACCTCAGCTTGAGGACAGACAGCCACATAGGTGAAGGCCTGTGTTTGTTTTGGAGCTGTGGCGTGTGTTGCAGCAGTGTGTTAGGCTTGTTTTGGTCGGGTTGATCCCATAAGGACTTTTTCCCCCCTCTCTCTTGCATGGTGCTTGGCCCCCTCTGACTCCAGCTCTTCACCTCTAATGATGAATGAGTCTGGAGGGAGCTGCTGCTTTTTCTGCTGATGCCTCTTTACTTACTCTACTCCAAATCAATAAAGTACCATTGCGGGGTTTCAATGCATATATGCACATTTATTATACATTTAAGTATATATATGTTATACTTTATTTATTTATTTATTTATTTACAGTGTACAGTGTAAGATAAACAGAAAAAGGCTTTTATAGTTCATTTATGAAGATGTGCAACAAGCATAATGGGAAAACACATGGGTGTTTTTCCAGGTACTGATTAAGGCTAGTATTGGTCAAAATCAAGGCTTTGTAGTTGTTTAAGGCCTAATCTGTTTCTGCAAAATCACATACTAACCTGCATTGTCTGAAGGCTGTTAAAATAAGAGGCAATGTCTTTTAAAGCGATAGTTCAGTGAAAAATCTAACTTGCACATTGGCACACCTCAGCCATAGCCAGTAAGACAAGATATGCTTGGTGAGGCTAATGTAGCTAAGAAGTAAGACACGTCAGTGAATGCTAATGTCTGTCACCGCACAGACAGTTCAGTAATCTGATTAGAGCTGGACAATATGACCATATTTTATCGTATCGTGATCAAATTTATTATTGTGATAACAATATTCTTGGCTAGGCGTATGGAGGATACGGCTAGTGCTTAATAAACACTGATCAGCTGCAGGTTTCATTACTAACAGTGTAATTAGACTGGTCTAATTAGATGAAGAGCAGCAGATGTTAAATAAAAATCACTGTTCAGTATGGGAGAGTAGCTGAATAGTAGTTTATAAGAACCTGTCGCTCCTGATGTTTTTAGTCTGTGATTAAATGTATTGTGATAAATATTGTTAAAAAATATTGTAAAAAAGTATTTAAATGTTGTGATATAGTATTTTTACCCTAATTCTGATACTGTATCACTCACTGTAAACTATCAACATGGATGAAAATACAGAGCAGAGCTAAGAACAGTAGTCAAAGTTTGTCCTTTGAACACCAAACATGTCTTGGCTGCTCAGCTACATTTGAGGTAGGAAATGGGATTGTTTTGCCGAACTATCGCTTCAAAGCTTCAGTCATAAATCTTGTACCTACCTGGGTAGTTCTACACTGAGCACAGCCTTGCCTGCAGTGGCCAGTGTGACTGGGTGTACTTACTGTATATGCAGCACAAAATCATCAATCATCTTCAATCAAGGCTTAGAAAAGGCACGCTCGTTCACACTGGCCTTCCACAAGGACTGTCCTCAGCCTGGCCAGACTTAACTTTTAACTGTTTAACTGACATTGAGTGTAATTCACAGTTTGACCTGCTGGTGGAGCTCTTCCAGGATGAGGAAAAAGCCATCAGCCCAACTGGGGCGGCTCCTACCACAGGGGGGCGCACTCGCCTCAGCGTCAAACCGGACAAGGGCAAGCCAGGCCATGCCAGCAAGGAGCACAAGAAGACTGTTGGACTGCAGGTGGGTGTTTGGGTATTTTGCTATAATTTGCTGCTTATTTATCATCTTCCACTGCCTATAATCTCATTTTCTTCAAGGGGGCAAGACGTACTATTAAAATGAATGTAGGAATAGATAAATGGAGAGGGGAAACCCACAGTATACAGCAAACTGTGGTACATATAGTACCATTATTTTTACCTGCTTCATCTACAGGTGAGAAATGTAAGAATGTGAACACTGAAGTAAAATTGATTTTTGGAATATTTCAGATCATAAGTCACTTAATATTCATATTTATATGTATTTGATCTGTAATGAAACTATGACCTACTGATTAAAGTACACATTCTATACTTTAGACTCATATCTGTCAGTATGCAACGAAAATAAATCCTTTCTGCCTTAAAGGCTAAAAACTGCACAATCATTTTAGCTAATGAGGATTACAAAAAGTAATTTTTTTTAGATGCATCCATTTCAAAATATACAGTAGTTTGCGGTTTTGGTACGGTTTAGGTTAGTTCATTAACACCTCTGCCTCATGGTGAGTTTAGTATTATTTACACATGAGCTAGTGAAACATCCACGTCCTGGCTGGGGGCGAAGAAACCTAGAGCCAAGCTTTGTTTCTCAAACTAGCTCTTAAGATATCAGCTGTATTCATGTTTACCTGCAAAATCACTGCTATTGCTGAGAGAAAGGGTTTAAAATGTGATGTAATGTGATTGATTGGTTTAACTTTCTTTGCTCAGTACAAGCACAAGGCAACGAAATGCTGTCAGCATCTACTAGGAGTAAAAATACTAGCAAAAATAGTGCAAAAACAAGCGTGTAAGAGCAAAATATATGACTGTATGATCAGTATAACAAGCTGTAGGTAACTATATATAATAATAATAATAATAATAATAATAATAATGTACGAATTAGGTAGATGAGTTTGTATGAATGTGCAAATATGTATCTTATCTTTTGTACTTGACTTTGTTGTTGGTCTCCTCTGTAGTTCCGTAACTCCCTGCAGCTCCTGATGGAGACTCTAAACGCCACTACACCACACTACGTCCGCTGCATCAAACCTAACGACTACAAATACGCCTTCACGTAAGTCGGCCAGCATCTGGCTCCTGGAACTTCATATTCTTCTTCTTCAATCTTCATCAGCTTTATATCTGTGGGACGTTTTACACCTTTTCCAGGACACATTTACAGTATATGTAATGCCTGTTCCAGTAGCTGTACTGGGGTTGGTTATATGCAAATCATGAGTTTGCCTTGCTTTCTTGTTTATTAAATTTGCTCCTCTATATCGAACTTTAATGTTGAATAAAAGAAAGGTTGTTTTTGTTTTTTTTTTTTGTCTCTTGGTGGCTGGCATGCGAGCAGCACCCTTTTAAAGCTGTTTTTCTTTATAATGTTTATTTAAAAAAGAAACAGAATAAGCAAAACAAATAGTTAAATGATTCAATCCAAATTAGGAAATACATTATTGTAAAATAAAAATTGTGTAATTGCTGTAATTCCAGCTTTGACCCGAAGAGGGCGGTGCAGCAACTAAGGGCGTGTGGTGTGCTGGAGACCATCCGTATCTCTGCTGCAGGATTTCCATCCAGGTACTTAAACAGCTAAAATTCAACACACTCAGTGGCACATCACTAACACTGCCACAAATGGATCTTTCAGGAACTCTATGAAAGAACCGCTTTTGGTTCCCTAAAGAACCATGTTTAGGGGGAAAATGTAGTCAACTGGCCAGAACCATTGAAATGTTTAGAGAACCATATCACAATATATCGGTAACAAAAAAAACAGGGTTCTTCTAATAAAAAGGTCTTTCACACACTCATGTCTCATGTACAAACATGGTTCTTCAAAGAAACCGAGGTACCAGACCTGTTGCTTATATGGCACTGCACCTGGTATTTTAATATACATGTACAGTTATACAGTTTATAGTAACTGTATGTGTGTGTGTGTGTGTGTGTGTGTGTGTGTGTGTGTGTCTATTCAGGTGGACCTACCAGGAGTTCTTCAGCCGCTATCGGGTTCTGATGAAGCAGAAGGACGTCCTGCCCGATAAGAAGATGACCTGTAAGAACGTTTTAGAGAAGCTGGTGCAGGTAGGAGCTGTTTGACTTCAGTTTAACCTACATTACACAACTAGGGAAATACAGAACATAATGCAGAATGTAATTTAAGCAGCTAATCAGCAGCCTATATTATGAGACCAGTGATGCTTTTCGGCTCAGTTACCAACTTCGTAGGTACTAATTTATTATTTGTAATATTAAAGTAATTCAGTTTGGTGCCATAAAATTGGTTATTAAACCATAAAGAGTTATTAAATCGGGTATTACACCGGGTATTACACCTCAGTGGCTACAGTTATTGCATATTCATGTATACAACAACCATTTAGAAGTCTCTACTCTTCAATAATATAAAAATAAATGCCTAAAGGTTATTATTGCATTAAAGACGAAGGTAATATATGTCAAGTCATCTAAACTTTGAAACAGTAGTGTAAGTTATTCAGAATAAGACTACAATATCACATGACTGTGCATTTTATAAAGGTTAAAATAATAAAAAAATATATTGCTATGATGAATCTCCCTCTAATATAATAGTAATAAGCATTATTCTTATAGCATTAAATGCATTTAGCAGCTCAAGGTGCTGTGCACACACAAACAAGTGAGCAAAACATTAGGAGGACAAATAGAAGAAATAACCCAACAATAAAAGACAATAACATTTTCAAAAACAGAGGAATAAAAGAGATAAGCAACAATAAAAGCCTAGTAATATGAGCTAATTAAATACTAAAGTTTTTAATGCAGTAACAGAGGAAGCCTGACTGACATCTTTTGGTAATGTGTTCCAAGTCTAAAAAACACCTGTTTGTTTTTGTTCCCTGTCCAGGATCCAGACAAGTACCAGTTTGGAAAGACAAAGATATTTTTCCGGGCGGGGCAGGTGGCATACCTGGAGAAGCTCCGGGCAGATAAACTGCGGGCCGCCTGCATCCGCATCCAGAAAACCATCCGCTGCTGGCTGGCCCGCAAGAAGTACCTGCGCATGAAACACGCTGCAATCACCATCCAGAGACATGTCCGAGGATATCAGGCCCGATGGTGAGAGACACACACATATATGTACACAGAAATTGTATAATGAATCGCTTAGTTATGAAGTTAATTACGAAATTGTTTCGTTTTATATTTGATTTACGATATAAGTCAAAAGTTTGGACTCCCCTGGTTGAATGTGGGCTTAAAACATTTGATCCAACTACTAGGGTCACCGTATTTTTCCACAATTTGAGGAATCCTACCTACCAATATCCTACCTATGGTAGATACCCATGTGTCCCCAGTGTCCCCACTGTCCTCTGTCCTCAAAAATATGGTCACGCAAGCATTTAGTGTTTTTAGACGAATGATCAGCACACATTCAACCAGGTGTGTCGATTTTTTTAATGGTACTGTACTGATGTATCAGCAGCTTTATGTTTCCTTTTTTTCATTCAAAATGCAAAATGTTGAAATAAGACCTGAAGGTAACCTCATGGTATATGTTTTGTGTCCAGCTTGGCCAAGTTCCTGCGCCGCACAAGAGCTGCCATCATCATCCAGAAGTACCAGCGGATGTACGTGGCCAGAACCAACTACAGACGCAAGCAAGCGGCCGCTCTGGCCATGCAGTGCATCCTGCGAGCATACATGGCCAGACAGCTATACAAAGCGGTATGCAGATCAGTTATTTCACTCCAGCACACACACACAGGTCATCAATAACGCCATAACTCAGTTGTTGTGAATTTTTCACTTTTATTCACATCTTGCTGACTGTTTTAAAGGATACTAGTTATATTTGATACAGACTTAGTTTTTGTATTTATTTGCTGTTGTAGAGGCGTCACTAGACCCAATTAACTGGGGCCCCAGTAAAATGTTGCTGTGCCCCACAAAAATTATGGCGGTATCTATTTCAATCCTGAATTGCTGAGCAGAACCATCAGACGCACAGACCATGCTAATGTTTTACAGGCACTACATTTCCCATAATGCCCATTGTCTTTCCAAAAGCTGGAGCAGATAACAGGTTGTCAGTCAAAGTTTTGTTTTTTTGCTTAGTGCAATGGACATTCGTAAATATGAAAATATCTATTTTTAGACCACTGAAGCGGCATTAATTAAACTAGCAAAGGCATTGGTTATGTTAACATAGCCTTTATTTATGTTAAGTTAGTAAAAGGGGCATTGATATCACAAGCTTGCAAAATGATTTGTGATCTAGCCAGTATAACAGTAAACTTCTCATTTTAAAAGCCTGTGTTATCTAGTTGATACTAATTAACAATGCAAAGACAAAATCATAGTTTTACATGTAGTTTTATTCTTCAAAGAGAATATTTATTGCATGGTTGTGACAGTAATATTAATAATATAATAAAAATCATAGTAATAACTAGTGATATTAGGCAAGCAGAGGGGCACACCTGTGCCCTGCTAAATGATGTGTGTCCCAGTAGTCTAAGTCTAGAAGCCCCCCTGTTCTGTTGTATTTTCTTAAGCAGCACTGCTGCTAATTTCAGTGAAATCAATAACTAAGTTTTTTTGCTTCACAGTGCTTCACTATCCACAGTGGCTTTATACTGCCATGCTAAACAGGTGGTGTGTCATAGTGCTGCTACGGGATCACTGTGTGTTGAAGTTGATGTATGTCTGTTTGAGCTCTGATTGACAGGTCTATACAGCAGTGCAGTTGATGCAGTTTGGCAGTAGAAATGTGCCGCAGTCCAGTTATAATTAACGCAACAGAAACCGCTGAATCATCTCAGGCATGAGACACATGAGCAGACTGGGAGCATGGGGAAGTCGGAGACATTTGTGTTGGCTGCTTACACTCAGAACGGGGCGGAGCGATAGTTACACACTGGTGTCAATTATACGTCACAGAGAACAGAGCTGATCTACTTTCTTGTAAATATAAGATAGAAGAAATGCTGAGAACACCATTTAGATTTATTCCTGGGGAAAAAAGGTGTTGCCGTGTGAAATTAGAAAAGTGGGATTGATAAAGGGAAAAAAAGTATTTTTAGTAACACCAATTTGGTTGCAGAAAATGTATCAAATAATTGTTATTCTTGTGCAATCCACAGTTTTCAGAGTATCAGTAGATCTATACATAATACATGTTTAAAAAGTATTTTAATTATTTTCTTTTAACATTTTAAGAAGTATCCAGAATAATGAGTTCACTGCACAACAGCTGTAAGTATCTAGTAAGTTGAATCATTAATTCATTGAAGCAGTAAGTTCTAATAACATTAAAGGTGTTGTATATGATTTCAATGAGGATGTTGCTCTACTCCTGCACGCTGAAAAAAAAAGCCGTAATTGACTTGGGTCGGGCCACACAATGCTATTCCATCCAATCAGCAACAGGGGGCATTTGTGCCTGTGCACAGGAGGGGGGGAAGAGAAGGACAGGGGAAACTGTGTATCTGTATATCTGGAGAGATGACAGAGAAGGAAAAGATCTGCCAAACAAAAGCTAAACAAAAAGTTCTTTGATCAGGCGAGGGGCGAGGAAGCATTCAAACACTGGTGAGGCATTAGGCCGGTGGAGAGACTTCTGAACACGTCTGAAGTATTGCTCTTCTCCTGCTGGATCTTTTGGGAACATTTACTTTTTTTTTGTCCCATTTTGCAAATGTTTGTGATGGTAAATCACATCCGGTTTGTTTAGCAGCAGCAATTGTAGCAGCAGTTTGCTAACCCTCAACCGAGCTAACGCTAACTTAGCTACAGCTAATCACAACCATGACATTGTTCATGTGTTTTATTGCCTCGAAGATCTGAAAAGATGTTTGGCAAAGCGTGTACATGGAATAGGAGCTTTGAAGGGATGGGTGTGCCCGTTCTCCAGAATTGCATACAGCACCTTTAAAATTTAATTTCTAATAGCAACAATATCCAGAATAAAGTTCTTATGTAAAATAAATATCCAGTAAGAAAGTTCTACAACTTTAAATATCTACTGTCAGATCTAATAGCATCAACGTGAACATCTATAATTAAGTACTAATCAAATAAGTATCCAGAATGAGGCTCTACTATAAATAGATATAGATAACAGTGGGCTGATCAGTGACCCCACATAAACAAGTCTATTAGAGATTATTACTGAACACCTCCACAGGGTTTGATCGACTGTGTGATAATACTCCACCAATTGTAGTAATAGTATAAGTCTTTATTAGCTACATTAGCAACTTCAAACACCAATCATGCCTGATGATGGACTACATTTACCAGGAGGAATTGTAGTGGAGGGCGGTGGTCTGCAGTATCTGAGTAATGAAGGATGGGTGTTTGTTGTGATGCTCCTCAGGGAGAGAAGGTCATGTGACCAGCAGTACAGGATGTTTTAACGCAGGGACTGCCCCACTGATGGACACCAGCAGCTGCTAATGTTCAAAATGACTACTACCAACACACACACACACACACATGCTCCCACACACCCTCTCACTCTGTCTCTGCTGCTTGTGTTCCTGTATCTCCTGCTTGGTTCTCCTCAGAGTGGGTAGTTTGGTAGCAGAAGAGCGGAGATGTGTAATATTTGCAAAATGAAAAGACAGAAGGTGAGCGGAGCTCAGAGTAACACTGTGTGAAATGCTGCACTTGTGTCTGAAAGACCACCCTAATCATTTTACATTTCTCTCCTCTGTGTGTGTTTGTGTGTTTACTTTGTCTTTTATTAATTCTCTGTCTCTCTCTCTCTCTCTCTCTCTCTCTCTCTCTCTCTCTCTCTCTCAATATCTCTCTTTCTTCTCTCTGTCTCCCTTTCTCTCGTCTTCCTATCTCTCTATCTCTGCTCAATGTCTCCTCCTGTGTTCTCTTTCTTTACTCACTTGTTCTTTTTTCTCTCTCTCTCTCTCTCGCCCCCTCTCTTGTCTCTTTTTTTCTCTCATTTTCCTTTTTTGCCATCTTTCCTGTCTCTCTCTCTCTCTTTATTGCTTTCTCTTTTTATTCTTTCTCCTCTCCTTGCCTTCTTTCTCTTTCTTTTTGTCTTCTTGCTTTCCTTCTCTCTCTCTTTCTCTCTCTCTCGTTTTCTCTTTCCACTTGTCCTTCTCTCTACCTTTCTCATCTCCTCCTCTTTCTCACTCATCCTTCTTTTCCTTTGTCTTATTATTATTTTATTATCTTTTTTTCCCTTTCACTTCAATCCTTTCTGTGTTTCTCTCTTGTTTCTCTCTCTTTCACCCTTCTTTCTCTTTTCATCTTCCTCGCACTCCCTCTCTCTCTCTCGCCTTCTCTTTTTCTCTCTCTTTCTCTCTCTTTCTCTCTCTTTCTCTCCCTCTCCAGCTGCTGCGGGAGCATAAGGCGGTTCTTATTCAGAAGATGGTGCGGGGCTGGTTGGCCCGGCAGTGGTATAAGCGCTCCTTGGCGGCCGTGGTCTACCTGCAGTGCTGCGTGCGGCGCATGAGGGCCAAACGCGAGCTAAAGAAGCTGAAGATCGAAGCTCGGTCAGTCGAGCACTACAAGAAGCTCAACATCGGCATGGAAAACAAAATCATGCAGCTGCAGCGCAAGGTCGACGATCAGGTAACCATCCGTCCACACAGAGGAAACTAAGCTGCTCAGACAGCCCGGTTTGAGGTTCAGTCTGGTTGTTGTCACAACCATGAACCTGTTAACACATGACCAACCTTTACCAGGACACAGCAGTTTAGGGTCATCTCTAACTAAGGAGGACATGCTCTCAGGAGATGGTCAGCCTGTGGTAGTCTCTGTATCATCAGTGCACATTATTCATTTATTCTGATGGTTGCTGAAATGACTACTTTGGAGGTTGTATAAAATATGTGTTGTGTTCTGTTGGTTCTCCATTGTAGCATAAAGAGAACCGTACTCTGAGCGAGCGTCTGAATGGGCTGGAGGTGGCCCACACTACGGAGAGTGAGCGTCTGCGGAGGGAGCTGAGCCGGTTACGCTGCGCTGAGGAGGAGGCCAAGAGCAGCAATAACAGAGTAATCACACTGCAGGAGGAGCTGGAGCGCCTGCGAGCAGAACTGCAGAACACACAGAAGGAGAAGAAGGCCATCGAGGACTGGGCACAGACCTACCAGGATGAGATGGAGCATGTACGTGTGTGTGTGCATGCGTGTGTTAAAATTGGGCACCTTAAAGAAATCACTCTCGCTCTCTCTTGCGCTCTGTCTCGCTCGTTCTCTCTCTCCCTCAATCTCACTCTTTACCATCCTAATTTGGCTCTGTGAAAGCAAGTGTGTATTTGAGTGCAATTAATATGTACAGGTGTGTGATTGTGTGTGTGCAGAGGTGTGTATCTATGAGTTACTTTTGTGTAATTTTGAGATGTTTTTTTTTCCCCAACTTTAAGTGCATTGTATCAGTTAAGCTTAAGTTGTAGATTAGCCCAGATCCTAATCTTGGCCCTGTATTGTCTATACAGGAGTCCAGACTGTATCTTGGTGCCAGTCTTAGGCAAGTCCTGTCTACAAAGGTGCCTAGACAGCACTTCATGCCCAGTCTTGGCCTAGTCTTGGCCCAGTCTTGTGTTCACGGGTGTCCAGACAGCACCACAGGTCCATTCTTGACCCAATCTTATTTAGATAGGTTAACTCCAAAGGTTATATAGATCCTAAGCCCAGATCCTCTAAACCCTAGATGAGTGCCTCCTCTCTGAAGTTGTATCCCAATTTAGACCCACAGGAGAAGCATCCAAGCTTTCAGAAATGTAAGGAGAGGCCTGTACACTACCACAGGTGAGAAAGAGTAGTGATGGGTAGAGGGATTAGATTAGCTGTAGGATTGTGCTACAGTGCAGTATGTTTTAGTACAAATTACTTACTGTCATAGCTGAGTCTTTTCAGTCTTTGCTAAAGGTTGATTGTTCCTGGCTTTCAGGAACAGTCCCAGTCAGGCCAAAGAGGCTGGGAATCCCAGTCATCTGGGATATCATGCTGTACATATTTTTGTGCGTTTCTTACTCTTCCCCTCCTCAGTGGCTGGTGAAGTATTTAGAGTTGTAGCGCGCTCTACATGAATGAAAAAGCACAGTGTGGGGGTCCTCCACTGACTGGAATTATTTTTATATACTCTAACTAGCAACCTCTTCCAACACTGAGGTGCACTTGTTTGCGAAAGAGCCTAGATATGTGCATAAGGTGAGTCAGTACTAAATACTACTCCATGTGTGGCATGTATGTATTTGTCTTTTAGATGATCACGGAGCTGAAGGATCAAAACAATCTGCTGAAGACAGAGAAGAACGATTTAAACCGAATGATTCAGGAACAGGGCCAGCAATGGACAGGTGCACAAAATCTTACACTACCATAATCCTCACAGTTCACTTAATATAGTCCCAGCCCAGTTTTAACCCAGGCTGTCTTTCTAATATCCAGGGCTAGCCTGAGTCCCATCCTATTTTTATAGGTTTTGCCCAATTTTAATTACAGTCTTAAAACCTGTTGTTGCCCCATTCTTAGCCCAACCCCAGTCATGGCCCCTTTCATGGTCCCTTTCGTGGCCCCAGTTGTGGTTCTAGTTGTGGCCCATCCTTTTCCCCTGAAATCACTAGGAATCCTATCCACTCCCTTCTCTTTCTCTTCCTATTCCCATTTGTGGCCGGTCTTAAACTCCAATATCCAATGGAAGCCAATCCTATTCCCAGGCATTGCCTAGTCTTAAGTCCAGCACCAGTTGTGGCCCTAGTGTTAGGCCATTGTTATCCCCGTCTAGGCCTTGTCCCAGTCTTATCCATTGCCGAACCTAGACCAACCTCAGCTTACACCCCATGTTCTAATTTCAACTCTCCTTCTTACTAAAACGTTTCTGTGGATTGTTTTAAACCCTGTTTTGTAATGGATTGTGTGTGTTTGTGTGTGGTGGTGTAGACAAAATGCAGAGGGCTCTGAAGGAGGAGACGGCTCAGTTGGAGAGCGATCTGAACGAGGAACGATCGCGGTACCAGAACCTTCTCACAGAGCATCTCCGACTGGAGGAGAAATACGACGATCTCAAAGAGGAAATTTCACTCTCTGTGGTAAAGATTAATATATATATATATATACACACACACACACACACAGATACACTCTGATGTGAGGAATATATGGAATATGTCTCTATTTATCTGCTGTGTACACCAAACACAGAGTACAAACACATACAGTACCTATATGATTTAATGTTATCATAAAAACCTGATCATTTCCCTTTCTCTCTCAGAATGTGCCAAAGCCAGGCCACAGGAGAACAGACTCCACCCACAGCAGCAACGAATCAGAATACACCTACAACTCAGAGTTTGCAGAGTCAGAGGAGGGGTCAAGAGGAATGGAGGTAAGACAGACGGAACAGGAGAAGGAGAAAATGAGAATTTATTGTGTAATTATGAGATTTGGATTTGAATTTATGACAAAACAAAGTGGCAAGATCAGCTCCAACAAGACCTGTATATGAAGCAGAATCATGCTTATATATGTGCATCACAAAGATTGTAAATATTATTGTAAAATTGGATACAAATTTTCTCTGACTGTGGCGCCCCCTGCAGGACGTGACAAAGCCGTCTCTGGACATGGCTCTCTTCCTGAAGCTGCAGAAGCGAGTGACCGAGCTGGAGCAGGAGAAACAGGGGCTTCAAAACGAGTTGGACCGCAAAGACGAGCAGTTTCAGCGGGCTAGAGCCAGGGTATGCATGTACACACACACACACACACACACACACACACACACACACTAATATGCACACACCCACTAATATGCACACATAAAACAGAACATGTTATAGTCATGGGTTAGCTTGACTAATTTTACAGAACGTATTTGAGCTTATTACCATTATTCTAACTTCTGAAATTATTGGAAATATTACTCAGTTTTTGATTGTGTTCATGTCTGTGTCCATGAATCAGTGAATCACTTAATTGATTCACTGTAATGTACATATAAGAAACAGTTCTATACACTACAATGAACTTGAATTTACATACATTTACACAAAAATAAAAACTAGAGCTAACTAAAGCAATGATGAGTTTGATTCTTTTAAATGGTCGGTTTTAATGAATCAGTTTGATTTCAGTGATTCAGTTGTTTGGTTGAAATGGACAGTTCTATAAATTGAGTCAACCTTTTCATTATGAGAGAAAACATAGACATGGTCTTTTTTTAGCTGCAAAGTTTGTCCACTAATCACTGTGACCTTGACACTTGAATGTAAGATGTCAAGACTGTTGCGTAACAGTTTGGATGGTTGGAATGACTGAATGTATGTATGGCCTACAGAGGGTGTTAAAAACAGTGCAGAAAGGTGCCAGTGTTTTTACTGTGAACCGCAATAACGCTGTACCTCTTCTGATCCACAGGATGACGAAGAGCATAAGAAAGCTCGCAGCGCAGAACTGGAGTATGAGTCTCTCAAGGTAAACAACCACACACATAAAGAGTAGCTCTCTTATTAAGCTCCTGGCTTGTAACCAAACATCTCCAGCCTGCAGGTTCTATAGCAGGCTGGATTAGCTGAATCTGAAGTGGACTTCGAAGTGGGTTTGCTACAGAAAGAGAAGCAAACTCCCTCTTTGAAGACTCTCTCTCACTCTCTCTATCTCGCTCTCACTCTCAGCGTCAGGAGCTTGAGTCAGAGAATAAGAAGCTGAAGCATAATCTAAATGAGATGCGCCAGTCTCTGATGGGTAACACCGGCGCCACCTCGGCCGCCCCTGGATCACCTGCCTACAAGGTTCTGCTGGACCAGTTAAACTCCTCAAACGAGGAGCTGGAGGTCCGAAAGGAGGAGGTGCTCATTCTCCGCTCACAACTGGTCAGCCAAAAAGAAGCTATGCAGCACAAGGTAGGACACACAGTGATACTCACAGCAGTACTTCACCCAGGCCCTCAGAACTTCAGCAGTGTTATGCATCACCAGATAAACGTACTGGGCTAGCCAACGTAAGCCATTGCCCCAGCAGTAAGCTGGATCATATAGCTAGCTGGCTAAAGAAGCTATAGCGAAACCTGAAGCTGGAAGTCTTGCTGTATTATGTGTATGAAATCATTTTAACATAAGTCAAGACTAGAAATAACTCAAGACACAGACTATCTGACGTTAGCTAGCTAACTAAATGTTAGGGGTTTAACTGTATTTTGTATATGTGTATAAACTATAAACTAATCAGTTTCTTTTTTTTCATTACCTAACTTTTAATTCTTCTTGTCCCTTTTTTCCTCTTTTACTGCTCTTCCAAAAGGATGAGAAGGTATTTAAAATATGTGGTGAAATTAGGGCATTCTCAGGAAATATGACATATACTGAGATCCAACCCAAAGAAATTTGAATTACTAATATTTTATGTTTTTTTTTTCCTTTTTTGGACACTCAAACAGTGGTTACTAAAAACTAAACTAAACGTAAAGCTGAGAGATTTTATTTTCTGCATTTCTTTTATTGATTTTAGCATCATTGTCTAACTAAAGTCTCTAAATTCTCATCACTGCAACAAAGAGATAAAGATAAATGTGTACAGCTTTTTCTAAACTGTGAACTGCTGGATTTTAAAATTATTGTTAGATTGCAGTTTAAAATCTGCGATTTGGTCGTTTATTGCTTTCATTTCTAATTAAATAAACAATAGAACGTTTTAGAAGTTGTAAAGTTATATCAACTACAAAAAGTTAAAATACTCAACTTCTGTAGTGTGTTTTATATTTTTAATATAAAACACACTACAGGGCAATTCCTTAAATCAACTTGTATACACCTAAAGGCACTGTATCCCCTCGTCAGTGCTCCTTCAGAAGCTCCACCCCCCAAATTCTTCCACATGCATTCCCAAACATCTTTTTAGACCATAGGAGCCACAAAACCCTTTGCTAATGTTGTACGATCATACCCTGATATAACCCTACAGAGAACAATGTAATTAAGTGAGTAATTAGCTTGAGCTACAATCACTGTTGCCAGGCAAACCAGTTGGAACTCCCCTGCCCTGTGCACAAGCATGAATGCCCCCTGTTACTGATTGGCTAGAATAGTGCTGTCTGACTCTGCCCAAGCCGCTTTGTTTGCCATTTACCGCTTGTTTCCCGTTTTCCCAGCGTGCAAACCACCAGGAAACATTCACTGAAATCATTTACGGTGCCTTTAAACAAAATGTCAAAATTCTGTAATTCATGTTCACATTTTGATTGTTTTTTTTCACTTAAATTGTTATGCTGATAATTTGATATTTGAAATTCAGTTAGAAACCTAAAATAGAAAAAGCAAAAATAAAGCATTTTCTCTCAAGCTCTAAAATGCTTGGACCCCCTTGAATATACAGCTCTGGAAAAAATTAAGAGACTTAAATTTGCATCTCAGTTACCTGAATTTTCAGACTATGAATGACATAAAGTCACCCAACAGCAATGGCAATGTGAAAGACTAGTGGAGAGCCTGCCAAGACATGAGATCTGTGATTGTGGCAGTCAATGTTATTTTACTATGGTTGTCTTTAAATGCTCGCAAAGTCCAGATATTAGTACTGTGCTGTTTACATTTGAATAAAATGTATTTGCATTATAATTATTCTATTTTTTTGCATTATTTGAGCAGTTGTCATTTCTGCAAATAAATGCTCTAAATAGCAAATATTTTTATTTGGAATTTAGGGGAAATGTTGTCCATGGTTTATGAAATACAACGCAAATGTTAATTTCCCTAAACACACTGCCTTTAAATAGTAAAACCAGAGAAACTGATCATGTAGGGGGGTCTCTTTATTTTTTTCCAGAGCTGTATTTTCCAGAATATAGTAGGCCTAAATTCTTGGCAAGCTGTCACTGTTGGGCCCTTGAGCAAGGCCCTTTACTCTCTCTGCTCCCCGGACGCTGGAGTTGGCTGCCCACCGCTCTGGGTGTGTGTGTGTGTACTCACTGCCCCTAGCTCACTAGTGTGTGTGTGAGTGTGTGTTCACTACCACAGATGGGTTAAATGCGGAGGACACATTTCGCTGTACAGTGACAAATACGTGCACCTTTACCTTTAACACTACTAGCAAAATGTCAAAATTAAGAGATCCAGCAGTAAATAAAAAAAGAAATAAAGAGGACAGTGAGAAACCGTTATGTAAACGCATTGTAGTGATGAGAATTAGAAATTTCAAAATAGAAAAATAAATAATGATGCACAAACCACCCACTGACCTTCCAGACTATATGATTGTAGTTTATATTCATGGTTCTTATTACATTCAGTTATTTATGGACAGAATCCGAGGCTGTTTCATGAGAATGACCCGACTGTGTTCTGCTTGGCTAGTTCTGTAATGCGCAGCATGATCCGTATGGCAGTATTTATTTACAGTAACGGTCAGCATATTGCACACTTTATGGGCCACTAAAGGTCAAGCTGATATTCAGTGGCCTGTAGGTTTATAAACATGCATTATGGATCTGTATGGCTCTGAACATTGCATTTCAGCTGCACCAGTTAAAGTAGTATTCAGTACGCCATTCACTCGGGCAGTATGATGATATTGTGTGAGAAATTACATCATTTATTCTGGGCATATTGTAGATGTCATCATTACTTAAAGAACACAGACAAACCTAATGCAGTTTAATGCAAATGCTTAATGCAGCATTGCATGAAATTAATGTACTTTGGGTTGTTCAATGTGTCTTATGTGTTTACACTGCTTAAACGTGGCTCAAATATGTCTCAGACCATCAACTGAAGTGGTTTGAGTGATCAGATTTTGGGTGTGGATCTTGGCTGCGCTTGGCGTGTTTTTTTTTGTTTGTTTGTTTTGTTTTTTATGGCTTGACCTGGTGGCCTTATCCAGATCTAATCCTGATACTGAAGTGACCAGGTGTAAATAGTAAATGTGGTCATAGTTTTTCGTAGTGTTTCTGTAAATGTGTGACTATAGTGATACTTTGCATCCCTAATATTTATGAAAATAACTGTAATTGTATTAAATGCTATGTTCTCACTGCAGGTAAAATCAGCCCAAATCCAATCTATTTTTGTCATATGTGAGACAGATCTGTGACAGTGTAAACGGCAAGCAGACTAACATTTGTAGTTCCGATTTGGGCCATTTGTATTGAGATGAGAAGTCTAAACAGCCAGATCAGAATTTACACTTTTACATTGATCCAACTTGACATTCGTCATTAATGTACGCTGAGGAGAAGGGAAAATATACAACAGTGAAGGAGATTTTCTTATTCCTATCCAGTGAAGTAGCGGCAATGACCTCACAGAGACCCATAATTAAAATCTTTGCCCTTTCTTGCTTTCTTATTCTCATGATAATTTGCATCCCAATTTGCAGCCGGGCTCCACTGCACATTAACATGGCCATTAAGGGAGTGTCTGTTAACACTGCTCTTTTGTGCATATGCGTCAGTTTAGGAGCGTGAACCATTCAGACAAATTTTAATTACAGTTTACATTAAATAAATAAATAAATAAACATACAATAATATAATTGTGATAAGTGAGAAACTTCGCCTGCTGTGTGAACATAGCCAAAATAACCGACTTGAGAGAACAGGTGTGGTCTGATCTGTTATATGGTCAGAAATATACACCCTCACAGATTTTACTTATGAGCGTCTTTTTTTGTTTGTTTGTTTCAATGGATCTCTGTCCACGAACAACAAATAAACTAACATATCAAAAATTAGGTTTAACAAACGTAAAGCTGATGTTGCTTTTAATGGTGTTACTGGTGATGGTGTTTATTACTGACTGTGTGTGTATGTGTTTTTTGTTTAGGAGACCATGACTGAGCCCCTGCATTATGTGGAGGATGTGCATAAGCTCACTGATGCTAAAGAGATCTCTCAGGCTTACATGGGCCTCAAGGACACCAATAGGTACAGAATGCATACACACACACACACACACACACACACACACACACACATGCTCAATACCATCTTAAAGGAGAATTCCACAGATGTCTGCATAAACGGTTAAGATGTAAATAAAGTCATCCAGAGTGATTTTGTTTAAAATGCTCCATTCTTTCCTAGAAACGTATATACAATAGTACTGAATGGAAGTAGTCTAAAGAGTTTAGTGCCTCTAAAAGCTCCTTCTCAGACATGTGTTGCACCAATTGGTTATGAATACGCTGCCTGATCCCTGAGGCACTGTTTTATTTATTTATTTATTTATTTATTTTTCTTTTCAGATTTGCTATGTTACTATTTTACCATCATTAACATTAGATCTAAAACTGGGTGCAGTTCACTGATGGTTTTGGATAGTAAAGTGGCTATTTTTGCATTGAAGTCATGGCGACCCCGGTTCCTATGATCACAGTAAAGAAATTCTTCTTAAACTTCTAAGAAATTCTTGATTTCACATTAAATCACTCTGAATGGCTTTTGTTGACTTCAACCTCTGAGTTGCGCAGAAATTTCAGAAATTGGTGGAACTCCCCTTTAAAGTACAGCATATAGTGTGTGCTGTTCTGCTCTGCTCCAGAAGATGGCGCCTTTCTTCCAAAAACAATTACGTTTAACCATTCATTATGACTACATCTCTTTGGAAGATGCATAGAATGCAAGACTGAGTGTGTCTGTGAGAAAATGTGTGTCTGTGTGTGTGTGTCTGTCTGTGTGTGTGTGTGTATTTGTGTGTGTTCGTATTTCATGTGTGTCTCTGTCCTGCGCAGATCACCCAGGTTTCTGCGCAGGCCGCTCGAGGTGAACGAGCTGGTGAATAGGCTGAGGTAAAACTGCCTAAGCAGAAAAAAGACGGAGAGGTGTTCTGCATGGCCATGCGCTGATCACAGATCAGTTTCAGAACTCTGATCGAAACCAGCCTAGCTGAAAAATGCAGAGAAGCACTAACTAACCTGCATGAGAACCATGAATGAGAGCTATTTTTGCCTTTTAGTTCTCAAACTAACACATTTGACTGAGCTGAGGGCAGGAATGATCTGTGTTAAAGCAATAGCCTCCACAGTCAGCCAAGGCTAAACTTTTTCGCTTTGCGCTGAGGCCACAAAGCTAATGTAGCAGGTAGTGGAAGCTTTTTAGCATCAGCAGGTGGCATGTTGCTAAACTGTGTGGAGTTTTTCAGTAATCTCTAATAGACGGCCTTGTGTATTTTCTGAAGCTGTGTGACTTTATGAAAGTTCAGGCTTCAAGATACTATTGTTTTTAGCTTTGTAACGTTTTAGCTTTAGTCCATGTTTATAGATAAAAGTCATTCAGTGTCCAAAACACACATAAGCAAGTCTGAACCGATCCACATGGTTTGAGATCAGTGTGTGATTATATAAACACGTTGGCACCATGCTAGCTAACTGTTGGGCTATAAGCTTCTGTCCTACTTGATCGACACCAAATGTCTCTTGGCTGAGATGGTGCTGACTGAATTAAACTGTGTGGACGTGTTCAGTAATCTCTAATAGTCTGGTTTATGTAGACTTTGACACTGTGTTAGTCCCCTAACAACGGCCTTCCCAAATATCGGCCACTTACACGTATTTCCGCTCTCTCTTTCTATGCCAAAGGCTTGGATGAAATAAAAAAAAATGTTATCTCTCACTTTAGAGAGGCATTTAAAAAAAAAACGCATCTAAAAAAACATTTAAACATTGCAAACAACGTTGTAATCTCGCGCATCATGAAGCGGAAGTGGCCGATACTGGGGACGAACGTTGTAAGGACACACTGTTACTCCACTAACAACAGCCATCCCCAATATTATCCACCTCCATGTATCTCCACTCTCTCTCTCTTTGCCAACCGCTTGGATGAAATTCACAAAACACAAGCTCTCGCCTTTGAGAGACATTTGAACTTTATTCTCGTGAATAAACACATCTGAAAACCATATTTAAACATATTTAAACATTGTAATCTCGCGCATCTACAGCGGAAATGAGCAATACACACAAAGTGGCCGATAGTGGGGACGGACATTGTTAGGGGACTGTATATGTTATAAAAATGGACAGAAGTGCACAAATTCAGGCTTCAAGATGCTACAGTTTTTAGCTTTGTGACCTTTTAGCTTTATTCCATGTTAAAATGAGTCTAAAAACATATTAGTTAGCTAGTCTGTTAGAGGTTACTGAACACCTCCACATGGTTTTTCGGTCACTTAGCACCATGCTCGCTAACGGTTGGGCTTTAGGCCTCTATTACTTGATAGAAACCAAAAGTCTCTTGGCTGAAATGGTGATAGCTAACTGCCTAAACTGCGTGGAGGTGTTCAGTAAGCTCTAATAGTCTTGTTTGTGTGATTTCTGACGCTGCATGAATCCCTGCTATCTGTAAAAACGACTGTTTTTAGCATTGAAGCTAGCTAATGTGTTAGCTTTAGTCCATGTTCATAGATCACAGTAAGTAAACAGTGTCTGAAACCACATAAGGAAGTCTGTTAGAGATTACGGATCAGTTCCACATGGTTTGAGGCAAGTGTGTGATGATTTACATTTACATTACATTAATGGCATTTAGCTGACGCTCTTATCCAGAGCGACTTACAGGGTTACCCATATTACACAGGTGGGCCAATGTAGTGTTAGGAGTCTTACCCAAGGACTCTTATTGATGTAGCACAGCATAGTCACCCAGACTGGGAATTGAACCCCAGTCTCCCACGTGGTGAGGTAGCCCACTAGCAGGTAGTGGGATTATCTGTTGCGCCACACCAACCACATTGATTTCCATCAATGACTGTGTTTCTATTTCTACAGTCATTTATTTAGATGCAGTTAGCACCATGCTAGCTAGCTAATTGATGGAGTAAGCATCCATTACTTGTAGACACCAAATGTCTCCTGGCTGCTCGATGTCATTCAGTGCAAGTGCGAATCCTGTATATTAGATGAAAGTTTGGAGTACAGGGAGATGAGTTTCCACGCTGCTGTCAATGCTATGTGAATTTTGCAAACACAGGAGCTGAGCTGCAGATGCACATTTGCCTGAAGCTGTGAAAGTGCTGCTGCTGAGTTGTGAATGAGGGCCCGGGTTTTGATTCAGGACACAGAATCATGGATTCTGTTCAACCCATGAGGCTAAGGTTTACAAGGTTGTCATGTAATGTGCTAGATTCAGACCCGAATGCCTCTTCAATGCTAGGCGATGTTATGAGGATGGTAACCTGGACTGAAGCATGCCGTCTTTCATTAGGTTTCATGCATTTGTGTTTCTGCCATTTCATTTGATCTTTATTTTTGTCAAACACATTTTAATCCCTTATTAATCCTTTATTTATGTTGAATCAGCTCCACTCTTATTCTGTTTTGTGTTGTCATTTTTGTCCCTGTCCACCTTTTCCCCCCTTTCTCTTTCTGTTCTTTTTTTTTTGTCATTTTATCCACTGACCTGTCAGATCCCCCCTCCCTGACATGCGTAAGCTGAATGAGGATGGAGAGCTGTGGCTGGTGTATGAAGGCTTAAAGGAGACCAACAGGTTAACTGTGTGTTTGTGTGCGTGTGTGCATATGTATGTGCATATGGATATTCATGGATATTATGTGTGTGTGTGTGTGTGTGTGTGTGTTCATGCTCATTCTCTTATAACCCCCTTGACATTAATTTACTTCCTTTCCATCTAACCTTCACACAGATGCACACACATAGAACTCAGATACAACATAACTTCAGTGGTCATCCGTGTAAATGTGCTGCTGTTCAGTTATTGATGTATTAGGAGAACCCAGGTTGGTGCGGATCTTCTCATTGACCTTCAGTCACTGTAAGCTCACCTGATTTACTTAGGTAAACTAAGTGTTTAATGGTCATTTGAAATACTGGTCTTCCTCCAGATGAGCACCGGGAACGGTTTAGCTAATAAAACAGTCAACACCATTACATTTAATATCAGTACGTCTGCCATCAAATATATTTGTTGTATTAGAATCTAACGGGTTTGGTTGTCCATATTAATGGAATCACATCTCCCAGTTTAGAATTGTGGAGAATATTCAGCCTGCTAAACATGAGTGGCTGGGTTAGTTAGTTATAAGCCAGGTCCATGAGGTGCTTTGCATCTTCACATCTTATTGGGACACATGCATATACACACTGCCTGAACAAACTGCAGGACAGTGAGATCAGCAATACGTACTTTCTTTCCTAACTGACCACACTCGTGCAGTGGAAACGTGTCTCTGGATTTTTTTAAGGCTGTGATGATGATGAGGCTGCATGTCTTCTGTAACACTGTTGATGATCTGGGGTGATTGAGCAGTGGATTTCTCCTTTCAGACTTATTTCTGCCTCGTCAGGCAGGAAAGGCTTCTGTTTTCAGATGAACGCTGAAGCGATCACTGCTCTGCATGCTGGTTTGGCCTAAAGGGGGTCAGGGTGGCCTACTGACCGCTGCTGGCTCATTAGCTTCTCTCTCCCACTCTCTCCTTCGCTCTCTCGCTCTCTCTCTGAGCCGTAAACATGGCTTCTGCTGAAATAGTCACTGTGCTTTGTGACATTGGCTGTTTGTCAAATGGGTTTCTGTTCCTTATATAGTGCACTACGTAGCCCAAACTGGTTTCTATACCATATGTTAATGCTTACACTAATAATGGACTGGATATGAATGTAGAAGCTATTATTTTATGACATATGCTGTGCACTATGTTTACTTTTCAGTGACTTTGCTGGGACATTTCCTTGATTTTCTTTTTACACTAACCCCGCCTTACTGCTCTCACTTGATATAAAACACCGTTTTCCCTCTCTCTCTCTCTCTCTCTCTCTCTCCATCTCTCTCTGCCTCTCCTTCTCCTGCCCTCTGCAGGCTGTTGGAGTCTCAGCTGCAGTCTCAGAGGCGTTCTCATGAGTCAGAGTTGGAGGTATTGCGTGGAGAGCTGCAGAGCGTGAAGGAGGAGAACAATCGGCAGCAGCAGCTCCTCGCCCAGAACCTGCAGCTCCCACCGGAGGCGCGCATAGAGGCCAGCCTGCAGCATGAAATCACGCGACTGACCAACGAAAACCTGGTGGGTAAACGGCAACGTGGATCATGCTGACTACCAGGGATTGCACATCACGGAGAACGCAAGCGAAATCGGAAAACAAAAGCAGCACGCTTGACGGAGCGTAACCAAAAATCAGCAAAATCTCTTTCCGCTGTCGTGGAGTTAGCTAATTAAAGGGGAAGTCCGCTTTCACACATGCCTGCATAATTAATCTGAAGGGGTTGAGATGAACACCTTCAGAGTGGGGTTTGGTGTTCATTGTACAGAAATGTGTGTGTGTGTGTGTGTGTGTGTGTGTGTGTGTGTGTGTGTGTGTGTATACTATAAGAACAAAAGTATTAGGAGCTCGTTCGTTGTCCTTCTGAAATGAAAGGTATTGAAAAGGAGTTGATTCTGCTTTTCTCTCTACTGTCCAGAATAGTTTATTGTGCTAGGTTTTGTGGCGTTTCTGTGAGGATTTGATTGCATTCAGCGACGAGAGCGCTAGTGAGTTTAGGATGTTGAATGATCAACACCACACCATATTTGCAACTTCCTAACTCCCAAAATCCCAAAATCATTCCAGAGAACACAGTTCCACTGCTCCACAGCTCAATGCTGGGGGGGCTTTAGACCCCTAGCTCACGCCTGGCCTTAGGCATGGTGCCAGTAGGTTTATGTTTATCTGCTCTAAAGTCCTATGCTATTGTCAATACGTCTCTACAGGGACTAGATGCACTAGCATTCTTTAGGCTTGGTGTCCACAAACATATGGACAAAAAGTGTAAATACACTAACAGGAGCAGATAAACATGACTCTTTTGGCATCATGCCTAATGCCAGGTGTGGGCTAGAGAGGTTCAAGAGGGGTTAAACCCACCAGAATTGAGCTGTGGAGCAGTGGAACTGTGTTCTCAGGAATGACGGTGCTCCATTCAGGGACGGGGATGAGGTGGGATGGTAATTATTAAACATACTGAGTTCACTAATGCTTTTATTATATATATTATTTATTTTAGTTTATGTCAGCCCACACTGACACCACACAGTGTGGGTGGGCTCTTTATCACTATACCTCTTAATTCACAGGTGAATCCTACTGAGGACCCAAAAGCCTACAGAATCAGCGTTCTGCGGAGGTTGATTGTATGTAGAGGAGTGGTTTGCATGTGTGTGAACACTAACGGAGTTTGTTGTGGGTGTGTGTGTATATGTTGCACAGAATCAGAGCTGAACTATAACTGTCTGCAGCTCTTTGTTTTAACCCACAGCGGTGTGATTTACCGCACACTTTCCTCTCTCACTCAGACACACATGCACACAGTCTCAGTCTCTCTCTCTTTCTCTCTCCCTTACACACTCTCTCTCTGTGAACTGGACTGGACTGAGCTAAATCTGAGCTCTAATGTGCTTCTCTCCTTTAACGACTGTTTGATTCCCCAACGCTAAACTCCTTTGCTGCCACCCCCCCAGCTCACACAGGTGCCCTGGAATTCACACAGTAATGGTCTGACGGTGTTGTGCTGTGTGTGTGTTGTGTAGGACCTCATGGAGCAGCTGGAGAAGCAGGATAAGACAGTCCGTAAGCTGAAGAAGCAGCTCAAAGTGTTCGCCAAGAAGATAAACGACCTGGAAGGTAAAAACATTTTCTTGCTGTTTTGCTGAAGCTCCCAACGTATTTACTTTTATTTATTTATTTATTTACTTGTTTATTTTTGTATTTATTCATACAAAACCTGCACTTCAGTTTCTCTTTTGTTAGTTTGGTAAATGAAATACCCCCCCCCCCCCGTGTGTGTGTGTGTGTGTGTGTGTGTGTGTGTGTGTGTGCGTGCATAGGTGGACAAGTTGAGAATGTGTCCCCGGGTCAGATGGCAGATGAGCCTATCCGCCCGGTCAATATTCCTCGCAGAGAGAAGGATTTCCAGGGAATGTTGGAGTACAAGAAAGAGGACGAACTCAAGCTGGTCAAGAACCTCATCCTAGGTAATGCACACAGAGTAGCGCAACCTTTGTGCATTCGGGAAGCACCAGTTCATTGACTACTACTATAGGCGTGTTGTCAGTTAACAACATTCCTATGTCAAGTTACATTTTGTGTGTGTGTGTTCAGAGCTGAAGCCTCGTGGTGTAGCAGTGAATTTAATTCCTGGCTTGCCGGCCTACATCCTCTTCATGTGTCTACGGCACGCTGATTACATTAACGATGACCAGAAAGTCAGAGCACTCCTTACCTCCACCATCAACAGCATCAAGAAGATCCTCAAGGTAAAAGCATGAGCATGCACACATACAAACACACTTACATACATTGTTTTGGTATACATTTAGAAATACCTATCTCTCTCTCTCTTGTCTCTCTCTCTCTCTCTCTCTATATATATATATATATATATATATATATATATATATATATATATATATATATATATATATATATATATATATATATATGTAAAATGTCCAGGGTGTATTATGTAAATGTATTTAACTATATAGTAGTAGATTACATCATTTATCTATTTTGCCTTTTTGTCTTTCCTTCTACAGAAAAGAGGTGATGACTTTGAGACTGTGTCGTTCTGGCTGGCCAACACATGCCGCTTTCTGCACTGTCTGAAACAGTATAGCGGAGACGAGGTAAACACACACACACACTCAGAATCCCTTATTGGTTTTAGTCACAAAACTGTTACTGAGCTTTTTCTTTCCTCTGTCTGATTTCAGCAATTTATGAAGTATAACACCCCTAAGCAGAATGACCACTGTCTGAGTAATTTTGACCTGGCGGAGTACAGGCAGGTTCTGAGTGATCTGGCCATTCAGATTTATCAGCAGCTCATTAAGTGCATGGAGAACATCCTGCAGCCCATGATCGGTGAGTACACAACCATAAAAAGCACACAGCACACACATTCTGCACACACACACACATAATTCACAACCGAACTGATGAGTTAGGGATTTGGGTATTTTCATCTTGATCAGTAATATCCTATTCTTAAAAGCTCAAGGGGAAGTGAATTACTGCTGCTGGTGAACACAATGTTTAAGGTTTAATTTGCTGATTCATTGATAGTTCCTGATTTTAAAAAAGCTGAAAAAAACCCTGTCCATCTCTGTGTGTGTGTCCCAGTGTCCGGTATGCTGGAGCATGAAACGATCCAGGGTGTGTCCGGCGTGAAGCCGACGGGTCTGCGGAAGCGTACGTCCAGCATTGCCGATGAAGGGACATACACGCTGGACTCCATCATCAGACAGCTCAACTCCTTCCACTCCATCATGTGCCAGCACGGCACTGACCCAGAGCTCATCAAACAGGTGGTCAAACAGCAGTTCTACATCATCGGGGCGGTCACTCTCAACAACCTGCTACTGCGGAAGGATATGTGCTCATGGAGCAAGGGCATGCAGATCAGGTACAGCAGCATTTATTAGCAGTTTGTTATTCATACAGGACTAATTACTGCTCAGCTAGAGCAATCCTCAGCATTCATCAATTATTGATCTTAGTATTACAGGACTGATTACTGATCAGGCTTATCAGCTGTTACAATAATTTATCAGTTAATAGTGATAATTTCATATAAGACCAACAACAGATCATCATGGCTAAATGTGTATATTGTCGTGTGGCAGGTATAACGTGAGTCAGCTGGAGGAGTGGCTGAGGGATAAGAACCTGATGGTATGTGGAGCGAAGGAGACGCTGGAGCCTCTGATCCAGGCCGCTCAGCTGCTGCAGGTCAAGAAGAAAACTGATGAGGATGCAGAGGCCATCTGCTCCATGTGCAATGCTCTTACTACTGCTCAGGTAATATACACACACACACAGGCACACAGTATATGATTTATAAAGAGCCACTTTACATTAAAATAATGTCTGCTTGCCAATGAATCTCAGGAAAAGTCTCAGAATAGGTGTGGATCTCAACACTGGCTTAAAAGAGCTTCTGCAGCTGTGATTGAGATGCGTATTGCCATCTGCTGGTTACAGTGTCCTGTGACCTTGTGCAACACAGCAGCAACCCGCAAAATATGGCTTATATGGGCCAAAACATAGCTGAGTAATCAGTGATCCCTCAATTTCTAGTCTCTGGTCTTACTACTGCCTATTTCTCCCACATACAATATGTTGATCAACATATATTCCAGGCCTTATGTAATGTTTCATCTTTTTATATATGGACATTTGACATAAACAGTAAATAAGCCGTAATTATGATTTTGAAAAGCATGTCTGTGTAAAGAATGTTTGCTTATAAAATCAAGAACATATGATCTGACCAGGTGTGCCCAAACTTTTGCATAAGATACTGTATCTTATATCCAAACCCATATCCATGTACGTTATCGCAATATTTTTGATGTGCCAATTTTCTCTCTGTCTCCCCAGATTGTGAAGGTGCTGAACCTGTATACACCTGTCAATGCATTTGAAGAAAGAGTGTCAGTAACCTTCATACGGACCATACAGGTGAGACCTCAGAACTCTACCAGCTCTCTCTTCTTTTTTTTTTTGCGTAATGTGTGCATGTGTATGTTATACACATTTTTCATCACGAGGGGCTGGTGGTTTTGAATAGGACAGACTTTTTGACACCAATACTGATATCTTGATTCCCCAACAATACTTTTAGTAACTTAAGTCACAGAGCAAAAGTGGGTGTTTTTTGTTGTTGTTGTAGTTGTTGTTTTACTGGGGAAAAACGTCATTTGAAGTAGATATACAGGTCTAGTATGATGTATCTTTTTTTTTTTTTAAACCTGTGCAGTACAAAGTCATGCCCTTTGGCTGCTGACCTTTAATCTGTGTACATTGCAATCTAATAGACAGGCAATATGGATGACTATGCATATGTAGTGAAGATCAGATGTGAATGTTTGTCCCTAATGGGTTAAAAGAAGATAAACAAAACAAGTATCAGTACCGAAGTCAATTACATTTACATTTACATTTATGGCATTTAGCAGACGCTCTTATCCAGAGCGACTTACAAGGTTACTCGCATTACAGAGGTGGGCCAATGTAGTGTTAGGAGTCTTGCCCAGGGACTCTTATTGGTGTAGCGCAGCATAGTCACCCAGACCGGGAATCGAACCCTGGTCTCCCACATGGTGTTGTTGTAATGCAATGGTAGGTGGTGGTGTTATCTGTTGCGCCACACCAACCACACAATTAAAAGTGTGTGTGTCTGTTTTCTCATTTTCATACTTCTCCTTTTTCTCTCTTTTTCTCTGTGTATCAGAATCGTCTTCGGGATCGGAAGGAATCTCCACAACTTCTGCTGGACACCAAAATAATCTATCCGGTCACTTTCCCCTTCAACCCTTCCTCTCTTGCCCTGGAGACCATTCAGATTCCCAGCAGCCTCAACCTGGCCTTCCTCACTCGCGTGTAGAACCCTGTCAATCACACCGCCTCGGCCAATCACGTCAGGAGAGCGAAGAAAAAATGAATTAAAAAGAGAATATCACACCTTCAAAGAGAATGCAGTGGTACAGACTTCATATCACATCACCGGTCTGTCCAGAACAGATCACACTCATACACACGCCCACACATACACACTTCCCTCTGTTGTTGTTCGTCAGACACTGGAATATTAGAAGGAAGTGCTGCAATGGCTCGTGGTTCTTCAGCTCACTGATAGGAATGTACCATATCAAAAAAAAAAAAAGAAAAAAAAGAGCGGGGGGCTCACGAAGGGTCATAGTCATTTCTTCCAGTTGGGTTCGTCACAAATTAGATTTTTTCTGAACGTACCATGTATCACTGCATAGCTATATAAGAATATGTATTGTGCTAGATTTTATTTATTGCTTTAACCCATTCTCTGCTTTAGATCCTTTCCTCGAAAGTCGAACACTGACTCACGTGGATGGTTGTTCCCATATTCGGGATGATCCGCTCTTTTCGTCAGGAAAATTAAAAAAAAAAAAAAAGTATGTAAACTCTAGTCCTCTATTTACAGTTTGTTCATATCAGATAAATAATAATGTAGAGTACAATTTTAAAAGGCGCTACACTAAGTCTGTTTTTGATGTAGGTGTTTTTCGTTTGTAGGCCGTGTGGACAGTGGCTTTTAGTTTTTTAACGTATGTAGGTAGCTGTAGTCTTGCGTGACTCTTGCCGTTCAGTGGTGTCACGTGCATCTGCACCCGCACTGTTTAGGAGACGAGAGCCTTCCGCTCCTAATCACTCGCCCCTTGCGTCCCTCCATCTCAAGCTTGATGAACACGAGTTGAAAAAGAGATGTTTGTGGTGTCCGACCAGATGACACAAGACCTCTAAGAGCACTACTAAACATTTTTGAGCAGTGACTGAACTCTGTAGGGTTCCAGAGCAGTACCTCCCAGTCGAGTATTGAGAAATCACCACAAACCTAAAATAAAGATGTCTTTGCGTGATGCCAGAGCAGAAGAAGAAACAATTTGGTTCCCTAAAAAACTTTCAGTAGACAGTTCTGGCCTTTTTGGAAAGTTTCTAGGAAAAACCCTTAAATTAGTATGAACTGAATGGTCTTAAAAAACTTTTAAAAGGTTCTTTACCCTTATCCTCTTTTCTTTCTGTTTTTTTTGGATAATCTGAAGTGGTTCATCTTCAGTGGCATCACTTTCATATTACGTTTTAGTGGCAGCTTTATTGGCAGTTTCATATTTATTATTTGGAGAAGGTCCACTTTTTGGAACTGTTAGAGCTGTCATTGTGTAGTGCAGCATTCTAGAGAGTGGTGTGGTTCCCAATCCAGTCCTTTTTTGCTTTTGAGAGCCTTCTCTTTCAACTCCCATTAACCTGAACAAAAGCCAGTAAGCTGGGATTCACTTAGGAGTGAATTGGGAACCACTGCCTTAGAACCTCTCCAGAATTCTGTGGTAGCTCTGCAACTTTCAGTCAAACTTCTGTAGAGCTGTTAAACGATTTATTGATCATCGCCAGTGAACTCTGACAAACCCAAACTTAAAACTTAAAATAATATGCCTGTGTGTTGTTGTTGGAGAGCATCTAAAGCAGTGGTTCTCAAACCAGTATCAAGGCCTTGCAGAAGATCTCCTTTTTGTTGCATCACTATTTGTTGGGAATTGAAATCAAGCAGCAAACCCTGCTTCCAGTTTGAGGTCCAGTTTGAAAACCACTGCTCTGTACTCAAAGCATAAAGATGCCACAGAGGTCTCCAGAACTGTGCTCTAGAGCTCTCTACAATTCAGTGACCACTCAAATAGACCAATCTAGAACTTAATACTTGGTTCATGTGTGCAGGCTGTTTGGATACCATGGAAAATGTTTGTGCTCTAGAGTTTTCGTGTAAAATCTTGGACAAACACCAATAAATCTGGAGAGGTATGGCCTGTTGGAGAGTCTGTAGAAGGTTCTCATCAGTTCACACCGGCTCATCAGGGTCGTGACAGCACCACTTTCGCTTCTCAGGCTGACCGTAATGTTTCCGTTTGCATCCTGCACCAAGCTGGAGTCCGAATGCACAAAAGCGCTCACTTGCAAGCTCTTGTGTACCTCTGCACTACTAACCCCTGAACCACAGGAGTGGAGGCTCTGTCTCTGTCCACAGCCTCCAGGCAGTTCTTTCAGTATTAGCAGGTTCTGAAACCTGAGCACACTACAGCTTCAACAACAGCATGTTCTGTTAAATAAGAGATTAGCTAATAGAAATGGGCAGGGCTGTGTTTTGTTTACTCTTTTGTTTGTTTGTTTGTTTCTGTTTGTTTATTTGAATGTGCCGGGCAGCATTATCTGCAATGCTGTCTGCTTCAAGTTGACCAGTGACCAAGAACTCCAATTCCCCTTGCATACGAACACACAAACACACACATACAGTGTATACACACACACACATATACACACATATATTTCACATACACAGTGGAAGTCAGTGGAGCATTTCTGAACCTCCAGAATAGCGTAAAGGTTCTAGGAAGAACCCTTACATTTGTAAACTTTAAAATTTCTCACCTTCAACCTCTTCTTCCAAGGCATCCTTTAAAAGAAGCCTCTTAAAGCACCTTATCCTCTTAAACCCCTTGGAACCACTGATAGTTCCTGAATTTTGTCCCCTCTGTTCTATTCTAGGAACCACTCAGCCAGTTTGCATTGCTAAACATGTAGTTACCGATCAGTAATCCTTAGGGTGCAATTAAAGGCACGGAGCATAAGAGGTTAAAGTATGCATCCCAACCATGTGTTTACATAGTTCTGGAGGATTCTAGAGCAGTGCGTCCCAATTCAGTCATCGAGAACCACCACACTAAAATAATAATAATAAGGTGCAAAAGAGGGTTCTTGATGTGATTCCATTGAAGAACCATTGTAGAGAACCATTTATGTAAAGGAGGTGTGACCTTTTTAAAGTTTGTAGGATATAATGTAAAGGTTGGTCCATTCATCATGATTTTTGGACACAGTGTAAATTCTAATTATGTCAAAAAGTGAAAACAACCCAGAAACACATGGCAGGTATACACACACACCTATATACACACACACTGGGGACCTTACCTGGGGAAACAGCCGTCCGCATTGCTTGTCTTGTCGATATCATTAAATGCCTTATTCATAGTTCAGGACTAGTGGACTTTTACTGTATCGCACTCCTGCATACACACCCGCTCCCTTCCTACCAGCAGCTCAGTTCATCAGCCATCATCTCCTGTCCACAGTGAACACGGGTTCCGTTCGTCAGCTTCATCCGGTTTTGTTGTTTTGTCATCATGGGACCATTTTTTTGTGTTGATCTGTTTGTTCGCTCAAAGATTTTACTGGATTTTACTGGAATAAAAATAATGTTTAAAACTGAATGTTCAAGTATTGCTGTTCATGGCTATTTTTATTTGCTATGTTTTGTTTTTGTTTGTTTGTTTTGGATGAAGCCTTACCTTGGAATGGAAGTCAGTCCTGTGCAGGTGATGTCCTGATTCCTGCATTTTATTTATTCTCGGTCCTCTACCGTGGAACAGTGATGCGTTGTCGTAGTTCAGTCTGTATTTAATGCACTTTTTCTGAGGGGATATTGGAAATTGATGCCATTTACTTCACTGTATAAAACATTCAGGCTGTTAGCATTGGCTGTGCTAGGCTAAATATGGCAAATGCTAATGACTTTATGAACAAATTGCCCAGTTCTCTCATCCATTGTGCTATTTATTGTCATATGAAATTACACTATGATATTTGTGTAAATCCCCAAAGACCACCCATACCACCCCCAAGTTGCACTAATCCTCATTTTAGACTAAAGGACACAGTACTCAGTTTGTAAACATACCCGTTTGATAAATGATTAAATGGATCTACTTTGTGGTTCTAATGGAAGATCCCACAGTTCGGCTCCATCCCACAGCTGTATAAAGTCCATCACTCATGCCTGTATAAAAGCGTAGCATTTGGAAACCTCTACATCTATTAGCCTTGTTAGCTGTGGCAGAATTGCTGATCTGCTCATCATCCCGTACATAAGATAGACAAGTCTGTTTGGATCTAATGTGCTTTTATTTTGTTTTGTTTTGGAGGACCAGACAGCCATGGCCTCAAAAATGACCCATGAGATATTTGGGAAATTTGGAAGGGTGGGTGGGGGAGGGACACACAAGAAAATAAACTGTTCGTAGTCTCTGTAGCTGTAACGATTACATGTGTCACCATTGAGATTCCATGGAGTAAGGTACAAAATGTCAAAACCTGTTTGAGTCAAATAAAAGAATTAAGCACTATGTTTGGACTTTTATTTTTTATTACAGTTCAGTCTGTGCCCAGTTTGCCAACAACAGCTTCCAGTCTGTGCCCAAACTGGACATATGTAAAACCCACTTGGGCTCCAAACGAAGGGCCCATATAACCCCAACATATTGTGATTATATTTTAATACATTACTCTTTATGGTTTCACATGGTACCTGTTTAACATCCATCTTAAACCTGTCCAGACTGCTGCTCAAGGGGCCCTCATAGAAATTTGAGTACAAAATGGGTTGCAATGATTGGCCCCAGTTAGCCCAGGTATTCTCAGCCCATTCTGTCTAGTCTTTGCCCAGGTTGCACCCTTAAAAAATGATTAGGCTCCAAATTAAGAGCCAATAGAAACCAAACATAAGCTACACAATATGGTCATCCTAAATGCATGTGGTCAACTGGAACCCACATTAAAACTGAGGACAAAATAAGATGGGCCTAAAATGGGCTATGATGATGGGGCTAGTTACATAGCTTAGCATATACCTCTTAATTAGCTTTGTTAAATGACAAGCAAGGCACATCTAAATCCCTGTTTGGCTGCTTAAAATCTTGGCCGGCTTTTATGTAGTGTTGCACTGTTCTACTGTGCTATGATACTTACCCAAATATGACATTTCCTGCATCCTTACCACAAAATTCAAAATTCAGAAATCAAACAAACATTTAAACAAGCCTAATGTATTTTGTAACACATCCTGAGGACTGATGGACTTTCTTGCCTCGATATGCAAATGTTTATTTGGACAGAGCACAGAGCAAATTGCATGATAGACGGGATAAGGGAATTCAGCCAGTCAATTCTGAAGGCATATATCAACACCGTTTGTAGTATACCCTACACATATCTCAAAATCCACAAGAGACTACCTAAAGATGCACATGCTGATGATCGTGCCATCCTCAAACATCATTAAACATCTGTGAATAGATCTTAAAAGAACAGTGAAGCAAGGCAGCCCAAGAATCTTACAGAGCAAGATACCTTTTGCAAACACTAGATCGCAAAAAAGCATGAAAAGAGTCAATTTCTATTAAAAGCATTAACTACAGCCACTACATATATATATATATATATATATATATATATATATATATATATATATATATATATATAATTGGGAGCTGTGTGTGTGTGCTATTCCAGACCTGCTACTGACCACAGGTGAAAGCTGCACAGAGTTAGAACAGTAAAGCTTCTGTAAGGAGATTAGAGTTCCTGCCTTAAGACCCCACAGTCACACTGACGACACACACAACACACATTTGCTGACAAACCTCGCTCACAAGGTAAGCTCAGGCTTTTTTACCTACACATTGATCTATTTTGACTAATAACAGCTTGATTTTATTATATTCACAAATTCTGATTTGAGATTAAAACACAATTTATTTGGATATTCAGTCAAAAACATACGTGTTTGCTCAGCTGAATGAAACAAGTAAAACACTGGACTACTGTAGCTTTCAGCCTGCTGTACTGCATTCTTCATTCTGCATTTCCCCATCAGAAATAACCAGGAATAAATAAATTTTATTTGGATATGAACTGGAAAAAATGTCTTGAATGAATAAAAAAATTAATAATTTAGTCAGTTGATGAGAGAGAGTCAGATTTTATGCAGATCTTATGACTAATTGAAGGTTGTAATTAGGGAGAGTTGTTGAGTATGTAGACAGGTTGTGTACATGCATTATGCAGTACATTTTGTTTTTATTTATTGTAATTACAGATTTATAATTATTTACATTTACTGCATTTTAAATAATAGATTTGTATTAAAATATATTTCCATATTTCCATTGAGATCAATCATTCAATCAGTTAGACCTGTAAAAAGCTATTTAGCTGTTTTTCTGGTGTGGTCAGTCTGAACAATCATGTCTACTAGGCCGGTCAGTCATTTCCAGCAGGACACTACAGCCTTTAGCAACCAAGAAGGATCAAGCTAACAGATTAGTGTAGCATTTAGCCTCAACACACACACACACACACACACAAAAGTACACACACACTCACACCTACAGGCCAACTGGAACTAAATAAGTTGCAAAGGTGCCCTGTAGCAATGTTGATTCACTTCACTTACCATGTGAATATATGTTATTACAGACTTTTCATCTAAAGTGGATTAAATTCAGTGTATTAGTCCTGGGGTTGTACTCACTACTCACTGTAAATGTCAGCAACAGAAATTAAAAAGGTACTTCAGAATTACAGTGTTACACAAGACATGGATTATACACAAATAGCCATGACATTAACAATTTTCTTCCTCCTCCCCCAATGATTGCTTTGACATGTTCAGTGTTTGGATTGGTTTGTTTTGGAGGACTGTGGAGACGTTATTATTTGTTTACAGAAATACTTGCATTTATGTCCCTTTATGTCCAATAACTGTAAAGAACATATGTAAAAAAATAAATAAATAATAATAATTATAATTATAATTATAATAATAATATATAGAAAATACTATAATCTATATTGCTCACATTTTGTATGTGTATGTGCGTGCGTGTGTATGTGATGTGTTATATGGAGGCATGAGGGTGACAAATACAAAGAATTATGACGATTATGCTGAATTTAAGATAAGATATTACTGAAAATGTCATTTTAGCATCCCCTCGTCCACGTCACCTCTCAGTTTCGCTCAGGGGAATCCCTGATGTTATCTTAATGGCTGTAGTAGGTGAAGTGAAACTGGCTATATGAGTTGAAGGGAGAGGGATCCAGTAAGCATACGTCAAAACTTAAGCTGTAGAATTTAAGATAAGATAAGATAAGATAGTCCTTTATTAGTCCCGCAGTGGGGAAATTCACAAAGAGAGGGAGATGAAAGATGAAAGACTTTACCACAGCAACCAGAGTAATTTCCCTTGTAAAACCTAAAAAACCAATGGCAGACAAAGTTGTAAATAAGCCATAGCAGCAAACTACTTTAAAATGATGCATGGTGCAAACTGCACGTCTAAATCCCTCAAACACTCGCCTCAGAGTTGTTCAGTAACCTCTAATAAACTTGCTTATGTGGTTTCTGACACTGTATAACTCACTGTTATCCATAAAGATTGAGTACAGCACAGATGAAAAGGCTGGCAATGTGTCACACTTTGATTGAACACCAGTGTTGTCACCAGTGTTGGGCCCTGCATGACCAGACCTGAGTAGCACTGCTGTGAGCTTTACTCTCACACCCACTCCCAAGCTAAAGCAGCAAGTCTGGGCTTGGTTTGTTAGCTAATTAAGCCTTTATAGTGATTAGTGAAAGCCAGGAAAGAGAGATCCACCCCTTCATCTTTGTCTGCTGTTGCCTTTTTACAGGAAATCCACCCAAATGTGCTGAAGTAGCTATGCAAAGTAGCAGTGAATGCTAAAGAATAGCAGCTAGCGTGATGCATACCTAATTGAAAGCATGGGGAAACCATACAGAGCTCTGTCGTTTTTAAATTTCATTCTCCAAATTTCACTAAAAACGTTTGTTTAGATAGTACTTTGTCAAAGCAATAACTCAATCAAATTTGCTATCATGATCCATGATCTACGTTTCCTATTTCTTCTTGTTTGTCCAGAACTGCCCGTAACATCTCGCCAAGATGTGTGACCAGACATTTGTGGCCATCACCTTTGGCCCCTGCGACAGCTGCAGCCAGAACAAACCCTTGATGAACATCTACCTGCAGAATGAACCCATCAACTACTGCTCTCTATGTGTGGAACTGGTATGAGATTTAAACGTCCTACTAAAAGCAGCTGGTTTTAAAACAGATCTTCAGGCCTTATTGAAGACTTAATGAACGAGTGCATCACATATAGTACATTTATTTTCTCCTGCTGTCCACAGGCCTTAAGAATGAGGTGTGTAAATGAATAATGAGCTGTGATCTGATTGACTGCCCTGTGTTGCGAATGTACTTCTTATTACTTCAGTATGAATGGGAGAACATAGGCCGGGCAGGTGGATATTTGTAAAGGCATTGGTTTTAGTGAGATAACAATGCATAGTTTTTAAATATGAGAAATATATTGACTAGGGACTGAATGATACTCCTTAGTACCAAGTGTACTCAGTAATTTCCAGAATAGGAGCCTATTAAGCTTTTACTGCATGAAGTTACCATATTGTTTGGTCTAACTACAAAATAAAAGTCCCTTTTTCCTGAGAAAGTTTTCTTCCTGTTTGTCCAAACACAGTGTCATATTTACATTTACATTTACATTTAAGGCATTTAGCAGACGCTCTTATCTAGAGTGACTTACAAAAGTGCTTTAATTTTTTTCTTAGAAAATACCCTTAGCTAGCTTGCATCAGCTAGGATCCTTAAATGCAACTAAATACAAAAGTCAGACACTACACTTTGCCCAAGCACTCTTGGAAGAGGTGGGTCTGCCGTTCCGACACCCAGGGGAAGTTCGTTCCACCACTTCAGTGCCTTAAGTCTCCATGCTTGTTTTCCGTAGATCTTTATGGACACAACAATTTTAAGACAAATGTGACAGTCTATAATAAATATAAATGATAAAAATCTGTAAATATAATATAATTGTACATACAATGGGAGTAAAGGAGTTCATGTTTATGTTGATTTGTTGTCATTATTAGAATAATTTTCATATTTCTATGTAAATAGCTTTTATTATCATGTTATTTTTTGTTCCTCTGCAGCTCTAGCAATGTACTTATATGCATTACAGGATGCCGTTGCATTGTTGTATGCTGTTGCTATATGGCAACAAATACTTTTCATAATTAACTAAAGCACTTATTCACTAAAGGGGTTAATGTGTAGAAATGCAGATAATGCAGTGTTTTTAGTTTAGCTGGAATGTGTTTGGTTCAAGGCTACAAAGTGGAAGCTGTATGTAGGACACTGAAGTGGAGGCCTGTATTAGGCCTGCTGTCAGCACAGCGCTGTGGCTGAGAGCACACACAGCTCCAGCCAAAACCAACAGCTATCAGAGAGAAAGAGACACACACACACACACACACACAGCGTGCTAATGGAGCTTTATCTGCTCAAGCCCCTCAGCTTATCAACATTAACATGCCTCCAGAGAGAGACTGAGGACAGAAAATCAAAGAAAATCAAATAATTTAACAGGAAATCGATTAAAATGAATGCTGTTACCTCTAAAGTGCAGGTTGATTGCAAAGTGTAATCATTATAAGATAATTCAAATAATAATAGTGATCATGAAGAGTCACTTTCAGAATAGTGCATGCCTCATGGTTTATAAAAACATAAAAATGACAATAATAATAATGATAATGATAATAATAATAATAATTATAATAATAATAATAATAATAATATAGTCTACATGTATAAAGAAACAACAATAAAAATAGATTCATTGTAATAATAATAAATGTAATAAGAACAATTAGTATTATGTGGTATAAATACTTTTTTATACAACAGTAGATTCAAGATTCAAGATTCAAGAGTTTTATTGTCATATGCACAGCAGAAACAGACAGTTACGCTGTACAATGAAATTCTTACTTTGCTGTCCCTCCATTCACCAATAGATAAAGATAACAAAAAATAAATTAACAAATAATAATAAAAAATATATACAAAATAAATAAAGTATAATAATATAAGTTGAAGTAAATAAAATTAAAGTAAACTTTTTCCCTTTTTACAATTAAAAAATTAAAATAAAAGTTACATGTGCTTTTATGTGCAAGTATGAGCAAGTAATACTTGTATTACTAAGTTTATATAAATAATGAGTCAATAAATAAATAATAAGTCAAAACAATTTGTAATAGTATAATTACAAATAGTAAGTATAGTAATAGTAAAATAATTATATATGTAACAACTATTAGTATTTGTATTTATTACTATTTAGTAAGTTAGAAAAATTAAGTTAAACATGCAAACAAAAACAACACCAGTATTTATAATAATAGTAATAATGATAACATTATTGTTACTGTTGTGATAATTATTAATAATTATTAATGTTAGTAGTAGTAGTAATAATAATATTCTGTATAAAAACATAAAAAACACCTCTCTTTACTAAAGGGCTTTCGATCCCTTTATGAGTAAATATAGAAGAACACTAATATTAAAATACTAAAACTGATAATAATGTGTTTAATTGTTACTTTTACTTTAAAGATTTAATGAGCAAAAATAAAGAGGCTTAAAAAATGGTGTATTTATAAGAATTAGCTGCTTGTTGATTTGAAGGCACCGCGGCTCTCAGCCAATGAAGACGCTCCTTCTCGCTGACGCCACGGAGTAGGCGGGGCAGATGGGCAGCAGCTCGCGCTCCGGGCAGGGTGCTCGTTATTTGCCGGATAATAACATCCGTCTCTCTCTCTTCCTCCATCCCTCCCTCCATCCCTCATCCATCTGCCCCTCTGCTCGGCGGCCGTGCTCGCGCTGAAGATGGCGTGCCAGGCTCTGACGAAGGGCGAGACTGTGGCCACTCTGCGCGCGGAGTCAGAAAACCTGAAGGCCAAGCTGGAGGAGGAGCGAGCCAAGCTGCACGATGTGGAGTGTGAGTACCGCTTTACTGACCAAACACACACTCCACAAAACACACTGACGTACATGAATCCACACACAGTGCAAACAACACAGCGTGTAGGCACACTACATAGTGCGCACTCACTGTACTTATTGGACAGTAGACCCTTCACGCTGCGTTGTCCAAATCTGTGCAGTACTGTCTGTATTATAGTGTGCATGGTGTGCACAAGCCATGCACACTCCAAACCACACTGTGCACGCTTTAAACCATGCTATACTATCCATACTACACTATACACACTATACACATTACAACCACACCAACTACACACACTGCCAAATTGCACATCCCAAGCCACACCATGCACACTAGCCACAAAAATATTCCATATTAGTGGTCTTTTCATGGCTGTTTGGCATGCACACTCCACACTACTCCATGCAAACTAGCTGTGCACACTTCAAACAATACCATGCACCTTAGCCAACGCACACTGCAAACCACACTGTGAACACCCCATACCACTTGCCATGCACACTCCAGAACACACCAAGCACTTCAGCTGTGCACACTCCAAACCACGCCAAGCACAATAGCCAAAGCACACTCCAAACCATACTATGCCTGCCACACTCCAAAACACACAGTGTGCACTAGCCAGTGCATACTCCAAACAACACTGTACCCAGGCACACTCCAAGCCACGTCATACACAGTCGCCAATTCACATCTTCCAATGCTGACTCCAACCACGCCTTGCACACTAGCTAATGCACACCCCAAACCACACTACACACACTAGCCATGCACACTTTAAACAACAATGTAGAGACTATCCAATGTCCAATCCAAACCATTCCAGGCACAGTCAAAGTATACATTGTATAAAATATACATTGCCTTAACCTATGTAGAAAGTTCTAAACACCGCCTGGTGATGGTGAATGTCTGAGGATCTTAGCCCGTAGGTTTTAATAATAATACGAAGTCCTGCAAGCTCATGGTTTGCAAATGTGTTCAGCCAATGCAGCCCTGATCATGTTCATCTCCGTCTGACTGTTGTGTTTTTCTCCCTCAGTGCATCAGGTGGCGGAGAAGGTGGAGGCGCTGGGTCAGTTTGTGATGAAAACCCGCAGAACGCTAAAGGGTCATGGTAACAAAGTGCTGTGTATGGACTGGTGCCGGGATAAGAGAAGGATCGTCAGCTCCTCTCAGGTAATCAGGGCTCTTCTAGACACATCACCTCAGTACGACCCCTGTCCAGGGTCCTGATCTTATGGTTCTGGTTTTGTCCCGTTCTGTTTAAAATCAGAAGCAGTTTGGGGATGTTATGAGTGTTCAGTGGACAGTTTGTGCTTTTTGATTGTTTTTATGACTCAATCTCTCTTATAGGATGGGAAGGTCATTGTGTGGGACGCCTACACAACTAATAAGGTAAATCAGTTTATTTGTAAAGTGTCCCTATAAATGTAATATAAAATATAAAACAATACTTTATATTTCAGAAAATAAACAATGAGTGAATAGTGTAATAAATAATGTAAATAAAGCGCTATAAAAAAACAATGCTAAAATATTTGATATGCTGGGGGAAAAGGATTTTTAGTAGTTTGGTATTCTTGAAATCAGTAGTCAGAAGTGTCTTTCTGATTGTAGTATTTGGAACTGTAAATATATTTCCATAAGCAACATGTTTTTTTTTCTTTACATGTAATTAAGAAAATGTATTTCTTATTTTTTATTCATTTTATTTTTATGTATTTATTGTTGACTTATTTGTTTATTATTTAAATATTGTTAAAAAAAATTCAATGATGCGTTGTCCCCTTAAATGAGTTACTATTTATCTTTATAAATGTACTTAATATTTCTAAATAATGACTTTTTCTCTAATTTGTAGTTAAATATTAAAATTATGCATTTTGTATTACAATTTAATATTATAATATTTAATATTTTTAAATAATTACTTTTTTTAACTAAATATTTAAAATAATGACATGCTCAAAGTTTGGACTTAACATCTTGAAAATATTAACTTGTAGGACAGAAAAAATGGTTGCACATAGTGCACATATCTATATGTGTGTGGCTGTGTGTGTGTGTGTGTGTGTTTGAGACAGTGAAAAAGAAAGAAAGAGACAGAGAGAGAGATGCTGCACTAAGGTTAATGCTGCCTAATGGAGGCTAAGATTTTACTGCTGCTCTAATCCTGAGTGCCACACTTTACACACAGATAGACATGCCATTAACACACACACACACACACACAGACACATCCATATCAGCACACAGGCACACATGCACAAAATAAGAAGAAGAAGAAGAAGAGAAAGAAAAATAACAACAATAAAAATAGTAGTTTTTAATTGTGATTTTGATATTTTCACAACAGTGTTATCCCTGCTTGCTTCTCAATATGAACAAGCCAATAATAGGATAAATACTAAAAGAAATTATATACACTTCTTACTATATATATATATATATATATATATATAATAAAGTGTTTAATGTGCACATTATGTGGTTGGTGTGGCGCAACAGATAACACCACTATTGGCCAGTGAGCTACCACAGCATGTGGGAGACTGGGGTTCAGTTCCCGGTGTGGGTGACTATGCTGCACTACACCAATAAGAGTCCTTGGGCAAGACTCCTAACACTACATTGGCCCACCGCTGTAATACCAGTAACCTTATAAGTCGCTCTGGATAAGAGCGTCTGCTAAATGCCATAAATGTAAATGTAAATGTATGTGTGTGTGGTTTACAGGAGCATGCGGTTACTATGCCCTGTACGTGGGTTATGGCGTGTGCGTATGCTCCATCTGGCTGTGCGATAGCCTGTGGGTAAGTCTTCTACACCACCGTCTGTGACCCCATATCCATCCTCCAAACCTGAACCGTCATCAGCACCATTCTCACAAAACACTAAAACCTCAACACTAGAGGGTTCAGTCAAAACTCAGACATAGACAGTCTTCCACCGGTCTGAGAAGTGTGGGCTGATGGACTGTATCTGAGTGATAAGCGAGGTTGTAAATTGGATTTTTCGCAGAATTGACGCTTTAACCTTCATAAATCATACATATCAGTGAAACTGCTCTCAGAACAGCTGTGTAAAGACAATCCTCCGGCTGACCTCACCTCACTCAGCGCCCCGTAGGGAAATGGCATGGCTGTTTGGATGTTTTCCATGACAGATGCACAGAACTCATTAATTAATTATTATGCGAAATCGGGCGTTTATGAGCAGGAAATGGCTGGTGTATTGGCGTCCTCCAGGGTTTGAGACTCAGACCTGTGCTTCAGTGTGTTTCCTGCCGTCCGCTGCACTTTTTGCTCTTCAGTAAGAAGTGCGCTGTGAATTTACATGATAAAAATGAGGCGAGTGGCTGCAAGTGTATAAAAGATGTGGCATGAAATAGAATTCCTGCTAAAAGTGGTGAACATAAAGAAAGCAGCTGTGCTGCTGTAACATCTTTTATTCATTTGCAGCCGCCTGCCACCTTTAAATTATGTACCTTCTTACGACTGTTCTTCTCAGTGCAAAAGCAGGTTCTATGCAGTGCTGAGAAAAAGGTTCCTTGGCTCAAAACAGTAGGGGAACCCTTCATGAAGCTGTATAGAATCCTTCTTTTCAAAAAACGTCCAACGTCATTGGAGATCAGGCCCGCGATTGTCGTGTCAACGAATACCAACAAAATTATGCGTGAGTGCCTGATCAAATCCATACAGTGACAGGAGTTCAGTAACAAGTATGCAAACGCAAATGACAAAGCCCAGCTAACGCTCTGCAAACGCACAAACGTGAGGGTGGGGGTCCACCATGACAGTGGACTGGTAAAATCTGCCAAGTTTTACAAGATGCTATAGTGCCCCTTGTGGCAGTGCTCAGAATGCAGCTTGCGCTTGCAAAAATGAAATGAAATGTGCCGTATTTTTATATATAATATATAACTACGAGTGAAACCCAGTTCCTGCATTCACATCCTTGTGTGTAGTATGTTTCGGGTCTGAATGTGCTCACTGCTGAGATACACAGGTTTTCACAGCTCTGGAAGACATTTGTACTGTAGCTATAAAGACTGTATGTAGATGAATATGTTGCATACTATTGCAGCTGGGAACCTCTGAGGCTTAATAATGCAGCCTAACCCTCTTTTTCTTTAATCTCCATCTCTCTCTCTCTCTGTCAGTGGGCTGGATAACAAGTGCTCAGTGTATCCTCTGTCTCTGGATAAAAATGAGAATTTGTCTGCCAAGAAGAAATCTGTGGCGATGCACACCAACTACTTATCAGCCTGCAGCTTCACCAACTCTGATATGCAGGTGAGACGCTCTCGTTGAGCCTAAATGGAACTAGTATGCTGAGTGTGTCTGGCCAGTATCTTTCATTTAAACAGGGGAAGCTTGTGTTTATTAAGAGTTTATTAAGAGTTAATTACATCTATAATCAACATAGAAACATAATGGTACAAAATGTAAATGACAAAATGTGTCAAATCCTGAAGTGACAAGACATGATTGAAGAAAGAAAAGAACTGTAAGATCAGGGTGAGTTTAGAGTTCTGGTATAGAGCAAAAAGCTAATCTTTGAAACAAGGTAAGCTGCTGTTGGGTCTGCAACAATCTTCTTCTGCTGGTCTTAGAGGGACAGCAGCTTCACCCGAGGATCTGTTCAGAAGCTAATAATGGAATAATGCACTGTAGGTTTCCACGATGCCCACCTACTCATTTCCAGGTCCCACACACTAGCTAGGACTCCCATGATGATGCCACCGGCACTGGAAGTGTGAAGGCTAGTATGTGCTTTCTTCAAGTCACATCATTCCAGCCAATCACATCTTTTCAAATTGCTGCTAACATAATGTCACTGTACAGCTGAGCACGCCTGGAGAAGTACACTAGCTTCTAATTCTGTTACAGTGGCTAACAGACACCCACACTGACCGGCATCTCACTGTGTGCAGGAGTGATGGAGGAGGGGGGGGGCATGCCACAATTGCAGCATCAGACCTTCTAGTACTGATAAAAGGCTGCTACTAAGTAAGGGTGTAAGAAAATATCTTGTGTCTCGACTTATATACACAATAGTATGTTTTGCAATACTGTATGTGTTAAAAAATATACCACAATATATTGAATCATAACCCCAATATAAATGTATTGTATCACCAGGTTCTTGCCAATACAAAGTCCTTCTATTAAGACGCCCAGCACTGTAGTTTACAGTTTATGGCTGTACATCAGAGATTGACATGACACCTGAGACCACATACACCACAAATAATCCCACCGGTCAGTAATGCACTTTATTAGCACTGTGTTGGTAAAGTGGCCTGCGTGTGGCTGTGGGCTTTGATGAGTCAGGCTTTAGCAGTGAGATCCTGTTGAAACACTGTATGGTGAAAAGCTTTGGCGGCTCTGAGATTCATGCTGGTTCATGCTGGGATTTGAATAATTCAGCTGGAGCTGCGTGTCTGCGGGCCGTATCGTGGGCTGCAGCGGGGTGGTCGCTAATGGCCTGCCATTGTGGGGTTATTTTTAGCGGCGGAGCAGCCTGGAGCAGCTGGAGGTGTGTGTGGACGCTGAGTGCAGGGAAAGATGGAGCTGACTGTGAGGGGAACGCACTGTTGAACAGAGCTAGTGAAGCTAGTGAAGAGCCTATTATCTGTTTATGTAGCCATACATGTACTGTATATTTATTATCATGGTCCACAGAAACTGCGTGCTTGTGATGTACATTATACATGTTGTAACATTTTCAGAAAATCAAATCAAATTCTTGAAGGCGATGTGTTAAAAGCAGGAAAAATAGGCAAGCACAAAGATGTAAGCGACTTTGACAAGGGTGAAATTATGATGGCAAGACGACTGAGTCACAGCATCTCCAGATTCCATGTGAGGTGTTCCTGGTATGCGTGGGAAGCCATCAAAAGTGGTTCAAGAAAGGAACTACCTGTAAACTGGCGACAAGGTCATGGATACCTAAGGCTCATTGATGTGATTCATGAAGTTCCCACCTCACAACGTGCAGAACTTAAAGGGTTTACTGCTAACGTCTTGGTACCAGATACCACAGGACACCTTCAGAGGCCTCATGGAGTTCATGCCTCGAATAGTCAGATCTGTTGTGGCGCCATAGTGGGAACCTAGGGAAGTCTAAGGGCATTTTCTTGATTTTTGCATATCTGCAAAAATGTCATTTTAGAATATTTTAAATTTTGTGAAAACATCCCTTTACTGATCTGGACGAATTGTTTTGGGGCTTAAAGTGGGTTTAAGGTTCACAGAAGCAGTGGAATGTATGAATAAAGTGGTATATAAATGGCATATAAACTTTATATTGCAGATGAGAGGCGGAATCAAAAAGGTGGGCTCGACAGATTCAGGAAAAGTTTGAACAGTATTTCTGCGCTTTATTATCTCAAATATATTAAATATCGAATTTGAAGTCCTTGGCTTTCTTACATGCCATTTACATTTATCTTTTATTTTTAATAACTATCTACTGTATGATAATTGCTTTGACTACTCTAAAAACTTAGTAAGTATTACCGAACTAGTTTCGGTTTGACAGCAACAGGGTTAAAGGTCGTAAAAGGGGTAAAACAGTAGTGTGAGCAGGTTTCAGCCAGTTAAGAAATTGAAAACGTGGCTTCAGCACTGTTCCAGGTCTCTTCACTGAAAGAGACACTGTTAAACTGCTACACACCAGCTCACATATATCTTATACGAGCTTCAAATCAAACACAAAAGCTTTGAACATTCATAAAAGTATAGAGACGCCTGCTAGTTTCTTTTAAAATCAGTGGTGTTAAAGACTATGGTCACCTTACTGACTTGTGTAGTGTCTAGGCTTAGAGGATCTTTGAATTATTAGTCTATCCAAACTAGCTGAGGTTTTTCTTGGGTAAATAGCAAAGCACTTTTGTAAGTCGCTCTAGATAAGAGGGTCTGCTAAATGCCTTAAATGTAAATGTAAAGAGTTTAACCTGCTTTAGCCTATATACAACTAATAATTATCGATTTAATTATCTACTACTACCATATTAAATAATACTAAAATAACAAATAAGATTAATAATAATAATAATAATAATAAATGATAACTGCTACTATATACTACTAATAATATTAAATGTACAGATTTTCCGCAGTCTTGTAGATATACTGCTCTGGTAATACTCAATAAACAGATGCTCTCTTTTCTTCATCACACTGAAATCTGACTGTTGGAGAAACTAAAAGGGAAAGGCAGAAGTGAAAGTCAGGGGATTTTATTTCTTCTGGTTTTCCCCAGTGTTTCCACACTGGTAATACCGAACTCAGGTGAAGAAGTTTGTTTCAGGGATTTTACAGTTTGATAAACATCATATGATTTTATAATTTTTTATGTCATTTTACTGTATATTATTGTCATTTATCTTCTTAACCACATTTAATAACAACAGTAGTCAATAATAACCTATTATGTTAATCAGTAACCTTTATAACTACAATCTCAAAGCGCTTTACAAACAAATGAGAGATTATTTTAACAGCCATTAAAAATATGAATACAAACAGCCCTATTTTAGCGATCTTTTTATGTAAGTCGTCAACCGTGCACCGCACAGCTTGATTTAGGGCGTGTCTATCTTTGCCATCATAACGACAGGAAAAGTACACCTTGCGTGTAATAGCAAAATAGCAATGAACGTCTGACTGTTGGCATCTGCCTAGGTTGTTTATAGTCAGTGGCGCACCTGTGGTTTGTGTTGCCAAGATAGCAATACGCCAGATATTTACCTGAACACACCTCATTTCGAGACCACCACGCCCATCAGCGTAGATATATTCACAAGCAGCGTTGCTGTTTAAACTGCACAGGCGGAAGGCGTGAAAATAGACTGTTGGCGGGGCGTAAGATAGCAATGAGCATCACAACGCGCCTTGCTAAGGGTGTTAGGGCCCAAAACGTAAGATACAAATCTGTGACGATAATTAGATTATTGACTTGCCGTACAATATATCGCTGCTGTCCAGTTAAAACCATGTATCTTCTTGTCTGTTTTTAGTTTTCTTCTTAGTTTGAACCCTGTAGCTGTTCTGTACACTGTGTGAATAGTTCTGGATGATTGGACCAATAGTAATGCTCTAAATTACTTTAGAGTAATTTATTTTCTATTGTCTTCCATTCAGAGTTATGGATGTTTTTGTTTTCTGTAAAGTTACCATTTTCATTGGAGAGCGTAGATATGGACATGACCTCAATATTTTTTGCTGAACTCGATATTGCCTGTTGGGGTTACTTGCGTGTTACTCGCGTCTGCTGTCTGTCAGAGGCGAGGCGACGGTCTGTGGGCAGACAGAGACATCTATCCTGTAGAATAAGGGTGCCGTCAGTGCACTGACCAGTGCATCAATAACAACTCCTCCATACACACAGAGCGGACTCTGACAGGTAAACCCATGTTACTCAAGGCCAATTGGTTTTTTTCCCACTGCATAATTCCAGACAGAAAGTTTGTCATAAGTATAAGTATAAAAAGCTTATTACAGAAATGGGTCTGTCATTCACAGACCCATGCCTACAATGCCTAGGAATGCCCACAACTACAATTACATCTAGTTACTTCATTGTGTTCACGCTCGTCACTGGTCAGGTGTTTGTGTGAAGTAGGTCAGCTGACTGCCGGGGGTTTAGGAGTATTTACGGACATGTGCAGATATCACACACACACATTTTCACTCTTAGGTAAGAGACAGAGGGAGGTCATGCGTGAATTTACCAAAAATGGCAGGCAAATTTTCATAGCACGGTAGACTGAATAGCACTCAAACGCCCCCCTTTAATAGTTCCCGTCATTTACACACTACAGTGATTTCACTGTCAGGAGAAGAGAACTGCCAGCAGAGGGAGACTGTAGTCAGTCAGTCTGCTGCTCTGGCACTTCACACATATTGCTTATAGGTACTTATATAATATAATACTTATATAATACTTATATATTATTATTTTTGTTATTATTATTACATAAAATTTACTTTTTATGACATCCAGAAGCTGAAAGAGCACAGCATTTTGAGTCAGCTGCAGCTGATTGATTTCTCATCATGTTTTCTCATCATAGCAGTCTGCACTGTTGAAAGCTCAAGCTAAAAATGGCTTCTTATAGCCTTCTTCTACTTTGTGGGCCTGGATTACTTTCGTCTTTAGATCAAGGTCTGAGAAAAATGCTAATCTTTTGCACAGGCCACGTGGCATTTTTTACATTTTATTTTCTGGAAGACATTATTATCATATATAGCTCCTTACATATATACAATATATATGGGATGTATTACTGTTATTATTATATTTCTACAGTAAATATGGGACAAATGTGTATATGTGTGTTTCTTTGTTCCAGCTCCTGACCTCCAGTGGTGATGGGACATGTGCATTATGGGATGTGGAGAGCGGTCAGCTGCTGCAGAGTTTTCATGGCCACTCGGCTGATGTGCTGTCTCTAAACCTTGCACCCTCAGAGACAGGAAACACCTTTGTCTCTGGAGTCAGTATCTTCCTTGCCTCTCTGCTCATTCAGGATTTGACAGGATTAGAATGATGCACTTTTACTCTGAGCAGCTGATTTGATTAAGTGATGTGTTGCTGATATATTCAATGCTGATATCTCTGTTATCAGCTGTTGCTTTGTATTTGATTTGTCATCCTTATGTGACCTAAATTTTCATTCATTGTGTGTGTGTGTGATTGAAAATCTAATATGCAAAAGTGGTTTGTCATTATTTTTTAAAAATTGCAGTTTTATAAGATAACTGTTTTTTTCTCAAATAGGGTTGTGATAAAAAAGCTAATGTGTGGGACATGCGCTCAGGCCAGAACATCCAGACTTTTGAAACTCATGAATCAGACATCAACAGTGTAAAGTAAGTAATTTCACATGATCAATTCATAGTAGTTACTGAATAATAAGCCTTAATATTGCTGACTGAACTAGCAAGGCTAGAGGTAAGGAAGTTGAGGTCAACTGAAAACTCTTTCCTTTGGGTGTGTCTTTCCTGTAGGTACTATCCCAGCGGAGATGCTTTTGCTACAGGCTCCGATGATGCTACTGTGAGTGTCCCATAATTTATGTTTTTGACCAAAAATCTGATTATAAAGATATAGGTTTTCCTGTTTTGGTACAGAATGACACAAAACACTATGTGACATCCTTTACACACGCAAAAACACAACCCACTGCTTGCAACCCAAGCCATTTCTTACTGCAAATCAGTCAAACCTCAAAAGAAAAGAGAACCAATAAACCAATCAGCGTGTCACTCGCCATTCCCTTTAAGAGCCAGGTGCGGTCTTGCTAATTGATTGCTATTTAAATGGTGCAAATCGGGGGTTTACGTGCATTGGGCTGCACACGCTTGTGTTGGCAATTCACTGCCAAGATAGCAATTAACATCCGACTGTTGACATCTGCCTAGGCTGTTTTCAGTCAGTGGTGCACCTGTGTTTTCCGTTACCACCACACCCATCAGCGTAGATATATTCACAAGCACCCCTGCTGTTTAAACAACTTAGGTGGAAGACGTGAAAATAGACTGTTGGCGGGGTGTAAGATAGCAATGAGGATCACAACGCGCCTTGCACAGGGTGTAAAATAGGGCCACTCATCTGACACTTTTGTCCAGAGTATCTGCAGAATTGGTAAGTTTTCCAGGCAGAAGGTGTCCATAGCTAGTGTAGAGAGGGTAGATGCTACAGTTCAACGATGCAGTTGATGCTTAGATACTGCTTAATATAAGAGTCACGGATACCCACGGATACCCAGATACCCAGTAGATGCACAATGCCTAACTGCAATTGTATACACACTACTTTGTATGCACACACACATTGTCTATCAGTACCTAATACATTTGTTGTGTTTCAGTGCCGTCTGTATGACCTGCGTGCTGACCGTGAGGTGGCCATCTACTCCAAAGAGAGCATCATCTTCGGCGCCTCGAGTGTGGACTTCTCGCTCAGCGGTAAGGAAGTGGACTGCGCTAATGCTAACAATTCCTTAGGCCTTGTGCTAAAGTTATTAGCATACAGCAAACCACGGTAATATGCACAAGATAGATTGACTAACAAGTAGCAAGCATTTTGACCAACTACTGGTGGTAAGATGTTGCACTTTACTACAAAGCAACTGCTCTTTCCTTTCTTGTCTCTATCCTTACAGAATGCTAAGCTCTGCTAGCTTCCATTAGCCAGTTTGGGTCACAGTAGATTAATGTAGCAGTTTAAGCAAAGCATTATGATTTTAAATGTTACACACACACCCCTTCCAAATGTAGTCGATCTGAAGTCTGAGGTTTACTTGTTTACTACTGGTTTTAAGCTAGTGTATCTAGTGTAGTAAAGAAATAAAAGAAGCTTATTAGCATCGCCAATTAGCGTGTAGCAAACTGGTCAGTAATCTCTGAGTGACCTGCTTGCATTGTTTCTGACCCTGTATGACATCTAGGCCTGTATTATGGCAATAGCTAGGTACAGATGTTTGGATCAGCATAAGTATTGGAAAGTGTACCCACACAAATACCTACATCATACCTACACCATTCCTACATCAAAATGAACTTTTAAACTAAGATGCTTTGGGAAAATCCCCATGAGCAGTAATTGCTGAGTGGGTGTGGTTCCGCAGTGGCAAGCACTTTCAGTGCTCAACAATAGCTCAAAGCAAGCAGACTGGCCCTGCCAAGGCCAACAGAATCACATTTGAGGCACATTTGAGAGGAAGCTACCACCGGATAACACCAGAATCCTGAGGAGGTAGGTGGTCAAAAACCCAAAAGAGACTGCAAAAGATCTGCAGCAGGACTTGACGGCAGCAGCCACTGAGGTTTCAATTTACACAGTAAGGCACATTACTAAATGACGTTCTGTGACGAAAAAGCATGTCTGGAAGAGGAAGAATGAAGCATACCATAAATCTATACCATGCCTACAGAGAGGCTTGGCTGTGGCTTGTTGATGGCTGCATTAAAAGAACAGATTTGATTGCTGGAAACCATAAAAAAGCCTAATAGTTATCTGGAAACATGGCAGCAAGATAAACTTGAATATAGAGAAGGAAAAAAAGGGTTTAGGATGAGGTGAAGGGTAAATATTAATAACACTCTAAATGTAAGGATTGTGATATACACTGAGGTGGAGCTACAGTCTCTCATTAGGGTGAATATTAATAACACTCTAAATGTAGGTATTGTGATATACACTGAGGTGAAGCTACAGTCTTTCATTAGGGTGAATATTAATAATACTCTAAATGTAGGTATTGTGATATACACTGAGGTGAAGCTACAGTCTTTCATTAGGGTGAATATTAATAACACTAAATGTAGGTATTGTGATATACACTGAGGTGGAGCTACAGTCTCTCATTAGGGTGAATATTAATAACACTCTAAATGTAGGTATTGTGATATACACTGAGGTGGAGCTACAGTCTCTCATTAGGGTGAATATTAATAACACTATAAATGTAGGTATTGTGATATACACTGAGGTGGAGCTACAATCTCTCATTAGGGTGAATATTAATAACACTCTAAATGTAGGTATTGTGATATACACTGAGGTGGAGCTACAGTCTCTCATTAGGGTGAATATTAATAACACTCTAAATGTAGATATTGTGATATACACTGAGGTGGAGCTACAGTCTCTCATTAGGGTGAATATTAATAACACTCTAAATGTAGGTATTGTGATATACACTGAGGTGGAGCTACAGTCTCTCATTAGGGTGAATATTAATAATACTCTAAATGTAGGTATTGTGATATACACTGAGGTGGAGCTACAGTCTCTCATTAGGGTGAATATTAATAACACTCTAAATGTAGGTATTGTGATATACACTGAGGTGGAGCTACAGTCTCTCATTAGGGTGAATATTAATAACACTCTAAATGTAGGTATTGTGATATACACTGAGGTGGAGCTACAGTCTCTCATTAGGGTGAATATTAATAACACTCTAAATGTAGGTATTGTGATATACACTGAGGTGAAGCTACAGTCTCTCGTTAGGGTGAATATACTTTCTGCTCAAATTTAGTCAGTTCATGCAAAACTGAAAAGATGGTGCTTTACAGTACAGATGAATAATGGGGCAAAACATACAGCAAAAACAACCTAATTTCTCTCATTCCTTAACTGTAAACAGGAGAACATGCACTTTGGGACTTTACCTTTATGTCCTGGAATTAAAAAAAAAAAAAAATCAAACAGTCAGTAACAATAACAGCCAGTGATAAACATGTTATTATGCCTTGTGTGGCTAGTAATACTGGATAAAATAGGAACTTCTCCTGTAATTACTATGGTCTTTCTGCAGTCATTTTGCTTACAAGAATGTACGACTTGTAGATTAATACTTACCATACAATTATTGACGAATATGCATTTAATGCTGCCTTTTGCACACAAAACAACTTTCTTCTGGGACAAATGGGAAGGTTTTCATTACATTCATCCCAAATTTTGTCCCATTGTAGGTGCAAGTTATTGCCAACTTGCCAACTTTATCTGGGTCTGAGTTTTGTCAGATTGTTAATAGTTTAACTCATCCATGTTAAATGTAAAAGTTTTTCACTTGTAAACCCAGTTCAATCCCAGTGTGTGTAGTTGTCTTACTATATACATGCCCCCATTGCTTCTTTAGCTTTAGTTACATAATGCAGCATAGAACCACATACAGTATAATATCTTTTCAAGCTGTTACTCGCCCGAGGTCATAGCTTGAAGGATAGCACTGATCTTCTCAAAGTATATGCCCAAGGCCAACAGGCCGGGTTATTTATTCCCAATGCAACAAAACCATCTGACCTGGTGACAGTTGTATTCTTCCATAGCTACTGTTGTGAGGTCCTGCAAGTTTTACTAAACACTGCTTAAAACCTCATTCATCCCTAATGAGAGACTGTAGCTCAAGTCAGAAAAGTGTGTGCGTGCATGTGTGTATAAATAAAACTACACACTGTTAGATCAGATGTAGTTTTATTTATAATTTAGTAAGGTATCAAATTTATTTTTATTTCCAACTTTACAATGTAGGTATTGTGATATACACTGAGGTTGAGCTACAGTCTCTCATTAGGGTGAATATTAATAACACTCTAAATGTAGGTATTGTGATATACACTGAGGTGGAGCTACAGTCTCTCATTAGGGTGAATATTAATAACACTCTAAATGTTGGTATCATGATATACACTGAGGTGGAGCTACAGTCTCTCATTAGGGTGAATATTAATAACACTAAATGTAGGTACTGTGATATACATTGAGGTGTGATTTAAGATCTTTTTTGTAAACAACACATATTTGTCTATAATCATCGTTGATCACTATTTAATTATCAACTAATCACTTGCTACATTTAAATTTACTGGAAAGATCGGGATCTTTGTTCTTTGTTTATTGCATTGAGTTCTCTCTGAGTTCTGGGTTTTAATGCATCCAAATGCATTTTTCTCATGATTCCTCTACCACAGGTCGGCTGCTGTTCGCTGGACACAACGACTACACCATAAATGTGTGGGACGTCCTGAAGGGCACCAGGGTCGCAATTCTGTTTGGGCACGAGAACCGGGTCAGCACTGTCAGAGTGTCACCCGACGGCACAGCATTCTGCTCAGGATCATGGGACAACACTCTGAGGGTAAGAAAACAGGAAATACACAGCTTGCCTTAAGTCCTGCTGGAGCCAAATTTGTTTTAACTGGGGAGGTTGTCTAATTTAGGTGTTTATAGATAAGATCTGAGATTGTTTTAGTCCAGTATAAATGTGTGATGAGTGTATTTTTAAAGTGTTTAATAATTGTAGTCCTATTCCAAATAATTGTACACTAATTGAAACGAAACCTGCTAATAGACATGCTGTAGATGACCATGGCTTGCCAGTTCATGATCTCTCTGGGTATTTATGAGAATTACACTTCCTGAACGAATTAGACAGCAGAATTTCAGCAAATGAACTCACCCATTAGTGGTAAAGTGAGTTACATTTTCATTTACATTTACGGCATTTAGCAGACGCTCTTATCCAGAGCGACTTACAAAGTGCTTTGCTATTTACCCAAGAAAAGCCTTAGCTAGTTAGAATAGACTAATGATTCAAAAGATACCTCTAAGCTTAGACATTGGTGAGTTGACTCACCTGTTGATGTAAAAGAAAAGTACAAATCAGTAATCCCCCCCCCCCCCCCCGTCAGTTTCCTCATAAGCCATAAAGTCATTCTTCCTCTTTCCTCATAAAGTGAAATTCTTGAGTATTTTCGTGACCATAATCACAGTTACATAATGTTTTGATTTTTGTCACAGATTTGGGCATGAGGAAGGACCCGCTGCGTTTCAGAGCTAATATAACGAAGAATGTGTGGGACAACACGCAAAAGAACTGGCCACAGGACCTTTATTTTTAGAGGACATTTGTGTTTAGACTAAGTTTAGTTTCTCCTCACATAAATGAGAGAACAAGACGTTCCCTCCAGCCCTAAAGCGGACCCCCGATCACCAAAGTATTTGTTGTCATGTTTGTTTGCAAATTATTTTATTTCCGGCGCCACTGACACAATAAAAACATCTTAGAAATGGTGGCTCTACAGGAGCTGGAAGAATGTTTATAGCTTTGAAATCTACATGTTAATCTTCTAGGTCATGTTTGGCCATATCCGGTTGGTCCATTTGTCATGAAAGTTTCATGCAATGTAAAAGCAGTAGCTTTTTGATTATGAGTTATGAGGTTTTGATGTGACAGCGATTATGTGTTCTTTAAATGTAGAAGAAACACATTCCTGAAGCACACAGTTAAGCTGGAAAGATAATTGCTTCAATTCAGTGAGCTGGACGAAGAAACCCTAGATAAGTAAGTGTGTATTTATTAATAAGACAATTTTTAGTTGCATCATTACTGTAAATCCTGCCTGCTTTTGGATGTTAAAACAGTCAAAACAAGTAAAGAATTTGTCTCATGCTGTAATTTTTTCTCTTCAAAGTGCAGTAGTGGAAATGCACATAGAGTATTCACTTCAGTATCAAATGCATTAAAATAGTTTGGTCATAAACTGTTGTTTGGTGTCTCGATTATTAATTGACTTCTGTACTGTATTTGGAGGTAATAAAATATAATTTAATGTGTACTGCAACGTGTACAGACATCTTTCTTTAAACAATACCAGCAACTGAAACAGTAAAGAGGGTTCCATAAAGTGAAGTGGAGCGCCATAAACATGACTTAAGCAAAGAGAAGATCTATAAACATGACTTAAGCAAAGAGAAGATCTATAAACATGACTTAAGCAAAGAGATCTATAAACATGACTTAAGCAAAGAGATCTATAATCATGACTTTAGCAAAGAGAAGATCTATAAACATGACTTAAGCAAAGAGATCTATAATCATGACTTTAGCAAAGAGAAGATCTATAAACATGACTTAAGCAAAGAGATCTATAAACATGACTTAAGCAAAGAGATCTATAATCATGACTTTAGCAAAGAGAAGATCTATAAACATGACTTAAGCAAAGAGAAGATCTATAAACATGACTTAAGCAAAGAGATCTATAAACATGACTTAAGCAAAGAGATCTATAATCATGACTTTAGCAAAGAGAAGATCTATAAACATGACTTAAGCAAAGAGATCTATAATCATGACTTAAGCAAAGAGATCTATAAACATGACTTAAGCAAAGAGATCTATAAACATGACTTAAGCAAAGAGAAGATCTATAAACATGACTTAAGCAAAGAGATCTATAAACATGACTTAAGCAAAGAGATCTATAATCATGACTTTAGCAAAGAGAAGATCTATAAACATGACTTAAGCAAAGAGATCTATAATCATGACTTAAGCAAAGAGATCTATAAACATGACAAGCAAAGAGAAGATCTATAAACATGACTTAAGCAAAGAGATCTATAAACATGACTTAAGCAAAGAGATCTATAATCATGACTTTAGCAAAGAGATCTATAAACATGACTTAAGCAAAGAGATCTATAATCATGACTTAAGCAAAGAGATCTATAAACATGACTTAAGCAAAGAGATCTATAAACATGACTTAAGCAAAGAGAAGATCTATAAACATGACTTAAGCAAAGAGATCTATAAACATGACTTAAGCAAAGAGATCTATAATCATGACTTTAGCAAAGAGAAGATCTATAAACATGACTTAAGCAAAGAGATCTATAATCATGACTTAAGCAAAGAGATCTATAAACATGACTTAAGCAAAGAGATCTATAAACATGACTTAAGCAAAGAGATCTATAATCATGACTTTAGCAAAGAGAAGATCTATAAACATGACTTAAGCAAAGAGATCTATAAACATGACTTTAGCAAAGAGAAGATCAATAAACATGACATTATTATAGTCCTATAGACATTATTATATTATTCGGGGATGCCACAGCTAGCTAGGAAAACCCATAACGCAGACGCAGACGCAGACGCAGACGTGGGAGGGACTTTAGTGAATCAAACGGTGCAGCAGCTTTCATACACGTACTGAACGACCTGAGAGGAGCAGCTGGACAGCGGGGGGACCGTGAGTGGGCTTTTGCATCCTTCATTTTTTTTTAACACGAGTAGCCTTCTTTGCCTTTCTGGTACTGATGAGTCGCTTTCCGACGAGGTTTATTTCTGTGTGAAAGCGGAAAAGGCCGCTAGTAAACGGCCGGGTTGCTCTGCCTTATTGTGTCTCATTGATAGGCTGCAGCTTTAGCTTTAGCATTAGCCGCTTTGTGTGGATAAAACGGAGCTCTCTGACATTTCTGCGTAATTTCGGCGCCTTTGTGTTCATTTTCTAATAGTTTATGGCTCGAAACCAGCATTTTCCATCAACGTGAACAGTACAACGTGGTTTTATGAGGCGTCTTACTCGAATTTTCCGTTCCACCTTAAATTGTGCCGCGGCTGCGCTCATGCTTAAGGTGGAACTGAAACTTTCTGTTTCTGTGGTTTTCCGACCGCTTATCTGGTTAGAGACGACGTGGATGGAGAATTTGTGAGTCAAACTAGTGCTAGCGTGTGTTTATAGGAATCTACTCATCATGAGTATCGATTTATGACCAATACAGCCGGGTGTTTTCTACCGTGTGATGGGGGGGCATTCCCAGGTAACCTGTGATTTCCATCTGGACCGTAGACCTGAGGCGCTTGGCTAGCCCCCCCACCCACGCATGCAAATATGAGGGGCTGTTACTGGAAGCATGGGGAGCTGTTTCACATCAGACTTTCATCCTTTTTCGATTTGTGCTTTAGATTCATTCAGCATCCCACAGTGTTGTCAACCCATACAGCAACACTGGGTAGCTAACTGTGGGAAATTAAAATAAACATACATAAAAAATGCTTTTTAACTAGTGCACTGATATTTTCTAGATATTATGGATTAAACGTGTCAATAAGAAATGAAGGCTGTGCAGATATGAGAACTGTGAGCTGATATTTGATATGCAAATGTTTCTTTGATGTACAGTGTGAGTCATTCATGCATTACAAGGAAATTAATATATATATATATATAGTTTAAATAGTAAGGCATGGCATTGACTACTAAATCACGACACATCCTCTGTGGTCTGTGACTGACCTAGCAGTGCTGAAAATAAGTCTTATTCAGAGCATACAGTGAATGGACGTAATGTGTGGCCTAGTAATTGGAACTAGTCATAGCCGAGCCTCAGGCAAACAGCCAAAATATGATGTAAGGCTGGATGAGCTGCATGGACCAGGGTACTCCAACAATGTTTTGTCTGTCAGCTGAGAAGAGCTGCAGAGGGAATCAACAGAATAAATAAATGGCCCTTTTCCAAAGTGCATGCTGTTTATACTACCCTTGCAATGCACCCTGCAAAGTATTGCAGCCTTAATATTACATTCACATGATGAATAGTTAGTATCAAGATCATCTTAGCTGGGAGAGATGGTGTTCAGTGTGAAGCTTGCTTGACTGTTTAAGAATCATGCTGTTAACTATAATTGACCTAAGTCGCGTCATCTGCTGGACAAGAATGGCATCAGAAATACCTTTAAGCCACAGGAGGTCAAAACTCAGACTCTGGGTCTTTTATGAAAAGTGAGCACAAGGTGATGGAAGTGATCAATTGTGCTCACAAGAGTAAATAATCATTATTATATGACAATCTAATCAATATTTTTATTTTCTGTACAGAAAATGTCCTGTTGGTTAAGGAAAGAAACCCTGGCGCTGGCGGAGGATTACATTGCCTTCTGCACCGGGGTCCAACGGACACCTCCCACCGAGACAGCTAAGGCTATGCGCCGCTTGGCCAAGGAAATGGAGCGACAGCACCACTCGAAATTCCACTCGCTGTCCCAGAGCTTCCTGGCAACCTGTGGCGCGGACCCCAGCGCGTGCCTTCACAGCGTCATGACCGTTCTGGTGGAAGATGGGAAACTGAACTGGGGCAGAGTTGTGTCACTCTTTACATTTACGGGCGTTCTGGCCACTGAACTATTCTCCAGAGGAGACGGGCCAGAGTGCTGTAGCAGGCTAGCAGAGACGATAGCTGATTACCTGGGAGGAGAGCATAAAGACTGGCTTGTGGAAAATGAAGGCTGGGTAAGCAGTTTGCATGTGATTGGTCAAAATGCTCAAAGTACAGAACATTTCATGCTGAATGTAAATTGATTTGGTGGAAATGCAAAAAGAAAAGCAGGATGTGCTGGAACAAGCAGAGTTTGTGGAATCTGCCCCCGAGCAGACTGTTCTGCCATCAAAACATGAACTAAACATCAGCTTGACATTGAGTTCACATTTTGTGCTGAATGATTGATGAAGATATAGTCCAGAAATTACCTGAAAAATCCTGCTCAAGTTAACTAAAACTAAAACTTAAAGAAGCAAAACCACAACATGCTCATTTCTTGCTACTATTATCGTCAGCTACTTCTGGAGAAAAGTAAGCGTTTTTAAAGATAAGTAAACGCCTTATCTGCAATGCCATTGTCCAGTTTGTAATGAAAGTGCGCATGAGCACACTCATTAATTGCCCTTTAGCTGCTGTTTGTAGTGGGAAGTGTGAGGCCAGTTTCTCTGAAGTGCGATTGAAAACAGGAAGTGAAGAAGAGATGAGTTCGGAAAGCAAAACCAGTCAGTACAGATAGTGTGGATTTAGGTGGATTTAAGTGATGCCAGCTTTACTGCAGTATCTGGGGTTTCCCCCACTCTATTTTGGCATGCTTTATCAGGAAGCTTGGAGGCGGTCTGACTGATGATTAGATGATTGAAGCGGGTAATTTCTGCATTCCCGCCCTTTTCTCATTTTTATTTTGGTAAGAACAAAAAACGAAAAAACACAGCATCTTTATAAAGACCTGAGAAGAGTTGCAGATGAGATGTTGAGTTGTTCTGGTGTTTAAGCTGAATGCTGAACACAACCATCTGAGTGAAGGTTTAGAGCAGCACCTGCGGCTTCTCTGTTTATGGCAATTAGAGAGTGACTGAAGCCAAACCATTCCAGGAATGTGTGTGGGAGCTTCCCGAGCTGCACTTTTATACCCAGTTTAATACCACAGCAACACATCACAGCTGCTCTGCCCCGAGTTCATCCTTTCTGCTTATTCTTTTCTTCTCCGTCTCTCCGGTCATGAAACTCACTCCTGTTTTTCTTTGGCTCTTTTAGTTTGTTCTTTCTTTCTCTCTTTCTCTTTTAGCTTTTATGTCCCATGTTTTTTACTTATTTTTGTCTCACACAGACTTTTATGGTGTGTCTTATAATCCATTCTGACTCACCTCTCGGACCAATCAGCTTAACTTTTCTTCCCAGTTCCCTTACAGCACTTCAGTAAAGTGGTAGTGGTACACACTCTGGACTGATATCTGGTATTGGTCTACTGATGTGAAAGTAACTGGTTTATAGTGGGTGAATGTGATGCCGCTGATTTGAGTTTCTATAGTGTGTGTGTGTGTGTGTGTGTGTGTGTGTGTTTTTTTTTTTTTTTTTTTTGGGGGGGGTGTCCAACTCATAATCAAATGATCACAGTGGGACATTTTGACCTTGAAGGGACTCCCCCCACGCCCCCTTATATCCATCTGTAAAATAGCTAAAATAGATTCTTTTATTTACCATCTGAAAACGTCCACACTTCTGCCGGCTGGGGAATAATGTCTGTTAATGGTGCCTTGAGCACACCAGGTGTCGCTCTGAACACAGTGGTGTAAACAAAGTTTAATTTTCTTTCTTTCTACCTGTTTATTTTGCTTCCCTCCTCCATCTGTCTTGCTCTTTCTTTCATTCTTTCTTTCTCACCTTTCATTTGTTTTCTTATTATTTGCTTTCTTTCTTCTTTGTGTTTTTATTCTGCTTTCTATTGTTGACTGTGCTTTGTAAGACGGTGAGTTTCTCGCTACTCATCATCCTGGAATAAATACCACCCAGACCACCACCACCACCACCTAACCCACCCAACCCAAACTCAGACCATCATGTATTTCAGCATCTCTTGGTCCTTATATGGAAGCAAAGTGAGCTTCAGGGTGGCTTACCAGAGGTGTAAATGAGTCAGAGTTGCAGGTAATGTAATAGACGTAATGTGCTGGTGTAAAGTAACGGTAATCACTTCCTCTACTTCAGTTTAGTCAGTTTGTTTCAGTTTGTTTGAAACAAAGTGCTGTCCTGTGCCGAACAGGACTGAACCTGAAATACTGCTACTTCTATCTTTCTGATACAACATGGAAAAACTCTTTACTCATATGTGCAGTAAACACACAGACCGTTTCCAAAGTTAATAGACTTGGTGTGAATTATCGCACTTCTGCATTTGTTAATGTGGAAGCGCAAATAGTAGCATTAAACAGCTTCCGGTCATGCTGTAAACAATAGCTGAGGCCACTGCCCTTTTCTAAATACGCCAATAATTTAACCACAGTCACCAGAGTTTCCACTCCAAGTTGAAAAACTCCAGCTAAAAACTCTGCTTGTCATGTCGTTTTTAACAAGGCAAACAATAGACTTTAACAATAGAGTTAAACTGAACCAGAGCGAATGCAGAGCTGAATGTTGGGACTGATTTACTTTGTTTTGTAAACGCTGTTTACTTATTTAATAACTGTTCTCAGTACTAGTTTAATGTAGAAGTATGAGGCTGTGTCTCTTTGCTCGTTGTGCTGTTCAGGGCGCTCGCTAATGTTGCTCATGTTTACATGGGCTGAGTTCAAGCTGTCAGAACTCAGTAAGTGCTGGTCTTCAGTTTGTCCATTCAGAGATGTGATGTGGGGGCTAACATAAAGAAATGCTCTGCTCCTTCTCTGCTTTGCAAAACTCGTCACACAGCCTAATTCCTAATGACTTTATAGACCCCGCCATTTAGAAAAAAAAAAAAGAGAGAATGTGAAGAACCTTCTTAATTGGTAAGGAATCTTCACATCCTCTTCATTAAAAAAGAAGGTTTTTCTAACATGTCTTTTATAGACATGGATCTTCTAATTGGAACTAAAAATGGTTCTTCTATGGCATCACGCAAGAAACCTCTGTAGCGCCTTTTCTCTTAAGATCATCAGTGAGGTCAGGATCACAGATGTTGAATGATTAGTATTGGATGGAGCTCAATCATTCCAGAGAACACTGAGCACAGCGCTGTTCTGTTGGTCAGTCATTTTCAGTGGACACTAAACAGGCTGTGTGTGCTCAACTGTCAACAAGTAGCTGAATTCACTCATTAGAAAGGGGGTCTGAATACATTTGGACATGCAATCTCCTTTGATGAAGATTTAGAGCATCCCTCCACATTTAAGGCCAGACAGATCTGTCTTTCGCATTAGCTGTTTCTGTTACTCTTCCATGTAAACACGCACCGGCACGCAGGCAGGCGCACAGCTGGCAGCTTCGACTTGGGAGACCGCAGCCTTTCAGCCTATTGTGTTAACACACTATTGATCTCCACGCCTCACAGACTTTAAAAACGCTTCCCTTAGAAAGAAACATGAAAAACTCAGACAAATATCCACCACCTGGACTTTTCTGACCAGTACAACAGGTGGCTTTCTGCTGGCAGCTGCTCAGCTCACTGCTTCATAAACAAAACGTTTGCCCTTTTGGTTCGGTATTAAGACCTAGAACTGCAAGGCATGTTGTTTTCCTCATGTATGTTGTTGAATTTTGTTAACTCTTGTTGAGTTTGTCCTGGAAAGACAAAAGTCGCTGCAGATTTTTATTAAAAGCATTTCTATTAAGCTAATGTTCAAGTGTTCAGTCATATTTAACGTAAAAAATAATTTTTAGAACCTGTTTTGTTCAGACGAGTATGTAACACCCTTAGGATGAGTTAAACTTATTAATGTTATTTTGATAGTTCTATTTATTGTTTTTGTAACGTTATAAAACCTGACTTCTTTACATATCCATCTGTTCAGCCTACTGCAGTTTAGCCCCGCCCATTCTTGCTAAAGTTAGAAGGAAACATGATACAAAGCAGCCAGTTAGAGCAGTGTTCATTTCATTTACATATCAGTTAGGGCTGGGCAAAGAATCTGAAATGAATGGAAAAACATTCAGAACTTCGTTCGGCTCACTGTCAGCATTCACCACTGAATGTTTCAGCCGTTTTCATCGAAGTGCGGGACGATTAAAGTTTAATTTCAGCTGCTCTCCAAGAGCAGAGTTACGTAACTTGTAAAGATTCATGCTAGAAGCTCCTTTTTTGGCCTCAAGAGGTCAAGCGTGCCGAGGTGGTTTTTTTGGTTTTTTTTTTTTTTCTTTCTCTGATTCTTGCCGTTTTAATGTACGCAATGACAGCTGTGTATATATGTGACATGTCTACGCTCTTTCAACAGCGCTATTACCTCTTATGTCTGATATTTTCCACTTGCACTAAAACCCCATTAAAACAGGGGTGCATCCCTGTCGCTTACTAATTGGGAATACTAACTAGTACAGAGGAACAAGTGGAAAAGTGGGAGTATGCTCAAATATCCACAATGCATATTTGGAACCACAATGCAGTGTAAATTGGGAACTACCAATGTCTGGGGGGGATTGGAAAATATTTTTGGAAACAAAATTGAAACTTGAGTGCAGGTTATTGGCAGTTATATTGGGTTGTGATTTGCCCGCCTAACCGGCATACGAGCGGTTTTCTTAAAGGTTTTTGTGCTTTTTAAGCATCTTATCTTCTCCAAACTGTCATAAAGCACAAACTGTGTGTTTTACGGGACTGCTGAGTCTAATGGATATGTCTTGTGTCGTTTGTTTGGCAGGAAGGATTCTGCAAGTTCGTCAGCAGAGCTGGACATGTAAACCAAGATTCCTCCATGAAAACAGCACTGTTCGCCGCCGCAGGGGTCGGGTTAGCTGGACTGACCTTTCTCCTTGTGCGCTGACAACCTTATTTTTTTTTCTTGTTCTTTACATGCTCTTAGTCTTTTATCATTTTGATGCCTTTCTCTGTCTTCTAATTTTTTCCCCTTTCACTGATTCTTCCATTTCCCCCCCCCTTTTTTTGCCTTAAGTGATTCTTAAGAAGACCACTTTCAATAGGAAATCTTTCAGTATTTTTGTTTGTTTTTTCTTTTTAAGAACCAGTTATAATGCCTCTGTTGAATGTTCTTTGCACATTTGTACCACCAGTCAATCATCCTCCCTCTCTCTTTCGCTCAGTCGTTCTCTCACTCTTGCTGTGTGATTTGTAAGATCTTTAAAATGATCTTCACAAAAATGGCAAATAACAGTTTGCATATCTTGGTGCATTTTTAGGGTAGAAATGCTTCTAGGTAGTCACATTTTGGTTTGTGTATTTTTTCATTATTGAATAGTATTTAACAAGTTTTGTTGTTATTACAAAAGGAACCCTTCATATAGGAGGAAAAATGTTTATTCTTTATTAGTGGTGTTTAATTATTCAGGTTTTATTTTCCAGTTCTGTGTTTATAGACCGTATATTGTTCTGAAGTCTTAATTCATTCACCGACATTGCAAATCTGCGTTTGAAACGCACAAAATTAATATATTATATTTATATGAATAAAAATGTAAACAGCAGCCAGAAACATCTCATTTACTCTATATTATTGTGTGTTTGTTTACGTTCATATAATTTTTGTTTTGTTTTGTTTTTCGTAAAGGTGCTAATCTGTTTAATTCCAACCCTTTCTGTGACTTCCCAATTAGTGACCAACTTCATTTGTACAATGTATTTATTTACCATTTAAAGAACAAATTGTAACTATTGTAACTAGGCAATTACCCGCATTTGACAAAGCCTATTTTTGCATTGTTTTATTTATTTAACACTTTCTTAATAAAAAAAAGTTACCATAAAAGCTGGATTTCTCTTACTTGTTTTAATTACTAATGAAACTAAATATTTGATTTGTTCTGGTGCTGCTCTCTGCAAATGTAAAGCTTTCATGACCTTTCATATGTGTAATTCTTTAATGGGTGTTTAAAACGAAACTCTCAACTGTAATGTTCATGTGGAAACTAGTACTAACTTGCCTCACAACTCATGAGGCAGATGGCCTTAAAAGACTCCAATGGAGTGGGTGCCACCTCAGCGTGGCATTTAAAAGTCTGTTTCTGTTTCTGTTTCGATTTGATTCAGCACAACAAAAATGTCTGGTTTGTATTCAGACCAGATGTAACTTACTTAGCCAAAACATGTTTGGTGTCTGAAACTTCTTTAGTTCTATACTGGAGCTACAAGGCTAAAGTAGCTAACTAGTAAAGCAAGCTTGGACCCAACCAACAGTGCACCAGTAATCAGTCCTGCCTATTTAGGCATTAAATGAGACATACAGTGGTATGAAAAGGTTTGGGCACCCCTGATAGTTTTGATGATTTTCCTTTATAAATCATTGGCTGTTCAAATCAGCTATAGGAAGCGTTTAGAGGCTGTTACTTCTGCAAAAGGAGGATCATCTAAATATTGATGTAATTTTTCTGTTGGGGTGCCCAAATTTATGCACCTGCCTAATTTTGTTAAAATAATTATTGCACACTTTCTGTAAATCCTATAACCTTCATCTCACTTCTCAAATATCACTATTGCTCCAGCAATACACCTTCCCTCCTTAACCTGGCCTTTAGAAGCAGCTGCTCATGTTTCACTGAACTTTTACCCACTGAAACCTGACAAGCTTGCTGCGTAAACTGTGCTTTGCTAAACGTGACCCAAGCGACGGATCGCTTTACGGCGTGTACCGCCAAGTGCAACCGATCGTGTAGCGTTCTGGCAAAAGCTCTGGGGTACCTGATCTTTCAGGAAAAATGCAGCTGAAAACAAAAGAGTGTTGCAGAGAAGTTGAGGCTAGCATTAGCAGAGTAGCTTGAAGGCTGTTTAAAGGAGCCATGTTCATTTCCATTGTCCACTGGAAAGGCCGTCAATTCTGGCCTTTGTGGATGCAAAGGTTGCTGGAAAAAAAGAACCTTCTTTTTGCTATCAGCGCTACCTCAGAAGCAGAATGACGAAGAATGTTATAGGGTGGTTTTTACTGTCAAATCCAGAAGCTTCAATCAGCTTTGGAAGAAGCTGTGTAGGTTGTTGACCTACTGGCACATTTTCTTCTTTTTACAGGACGTCTAGCGGTTTGCCAGTCCATACAGCTTACATTTGCAGGCCAGCTTTCTCAACACTGATTTCAGAGAAGGTGTTCAAAGGGGAAGCACAAGTATGACAAACAAATGAACCATTTTCATATTAACCTAGTTAGTCAAGCAAGACGTGTTTGGTGTCTGAACTTTGCTTCTTTGGTTTTACACTGGAACAATATGGCTAGTGTAGCTAACACGTAATGGGAGCTTATACCTAACTGGTTTAGCAGAACATACTTGCCTTAAACTGTGTTTATTGTTAAGTAATCTCAAGTAGGCATTGGTTACACCATAGGGCATTTTTAAATTCGGTTCAATCAGACTCTGGTTCAGTTTCCCCTTTGATGCGGTTCGTTTGGGCTGGTGTGAATACAGTAATTACACTTAGATGCGGACTAAAAAAACCCTTGAGAAGAGGTGTTCTCAGTCCAGCCCCAAACAAACTCTGGAGGGGTTAATTTGTGGTGAGAACGTGATCTAACTTCAAGCCGACCCAACTATCAGGTGTACTCTGCAGGTTTGAGCTAAACGGCTCTGTGGAGTCGGTTAACCTGGTATATTGTGCAGATAATTACTACAATTATGAACAAATGGCATCTCTGCCTTCAATCCATGTTAAACTGCACTAATAATAATGCACTAGTCCGGAGCACCGCCTTCTTCCTGTATATACTTCCTTGCTCCTGCCCCAGACAGGTCTGAACAATAAGCCGAGAGAATGTTGTCAGATGGTTTGCTGTGACACATTTTGGTGTGCTGGGATTTTTACCAAACCCAGTTTACAACCCTGTTAACGGATTTGGACCAGAACAGACGAGCTATACTCAGTGTTCATATTTCAAGTTCCAAGAGATCCAAATCTGATTTGTACGGTCTGACTAGTGAACACTAAACATGTCGATAAACCATCCTTTTGCTCTTTCTTCCCTGGCATGTGTACCCCTAGGGTGACTGCTGTGCGTCTGTGGTCATCTCAGTGATGCAAATCAGCCAATAAAAGCAGAGCTGAACATTTTTCCCCACAGACAGGTGAAGTGAAAAACATTGATTACCTTCATCTACAGTAGCATCTGTCAAGGGAACAGCGTCACTTCTTGAAGGGGATGAAGTTAGTGTTAAAAGCAGGAAAATGGACAAGCATAAGAGGCATAGGAATCTGAGCACCTTTGACAAGAACCAAACAGTGATGGCTAGACGACTGGGACAGAACATCTCCTCCAAAACCCAGACAGGTCTTGTGGGATTGTTCTGGTATGTTGTGGTCAGTAGCTACCAAGTTGTCCAAGAAAGAACAACTGCTGAACTGATGACAGGATCATGGGCACTAAGGGTCACTGATGCAATCCATGATGTCTCCACCTCACAACATACAGGACTTAAAGGATCTGCTGCCGACATATTGGTGCCAGATACCACAGGACGCCTTCAGAGTGGAGTCCAAGTTCTCAGAGATCAAAAGGAGGAGACGGGAGAGAGATGGGCTGTTTAAGGAAGACTGGCTGTTGTAGCACAAGCAAACTAATTCAGGGTCAAAAAAGAGTTTATAGGGCAGCTGAGCATTTTAAGGTAAATTAGCACTTTTGGGTGTTTGGGCAAATACAGTGGCTCTCTCCCTTATAGTGGATATTTTGTAGAAGAATACGAAAGTCACTAAGCCGTGGAAACTCGGTTACTGAAAATGATTCTAACACATGCCTCTTTCAGTACTCAGCTAGAACACTCAGTATTATGGTAAGCAGAGATTGGAAGTAGACTTGAACACAGACTTGTGCTTTGCATGTATCAACAGATTTATTTGCAGATTTGCATGAACTCTTCAGTTTCCCTGATTGGGTACAGATCTTCATCTGGTGGATCGACACATGTTGAGTAGTCTATCCACATCATTCAATGTCTACGATAATATCTCTTTCCAAAAACAGCTTATATATGTCAGCCCTGCGGCGCCGCGCCCCCCCCCCAGGGGCGGCTTCGGGCCGCGGTCCACAGGCTCCTCGGAACTTTTCAGTCAATGTTGGGTTAATTTCTATGTTCACGTACTTTCTGTTCCTCCCGTGGGTTTTTTCACTAAGGACTTTTATGTTGACAGCGGTCGCAGTAAGGCCATGTTTTCTGTTTAGTTCTGATTTGTTTCACCTGAGAGCACAGGGAGTACAAAGGGAGCAAACGCAGAGGCCTCGACTCTTGCGAAGCCGAGCTGTAAGGTTGGCTTCATGGTCTGGAGACTTCTAGGAAGTTCTACAAGTTCAAAGAGTCTATGATCTATCGGAGCGGTTTCTTGTACAGGAGTTCGCTGTCTGGTACACCTGTTGGTCGCCAAGGGGATTTGGCGTCCGGTTCCCTAGCAACTGAGTCTAGTAAGTTCATCAGCGCCTGACGAGCGCGGTTTGGGATTGGTCCCCTCTCGCTTTGCTCCCGGACGGCTTTCCAGCCTCAGGTGGTTTTTTCCTGGTTTATCCCCTTTCGGTTTTCGCCTGTTGGTTTTCTGTTTCTGTTTATTGGACCCTGTACTTTGCTGCCTCGTTTTGTTTGTTTGTTCTGTTTGGTTCGTCCATTAAAGACGGTTTCTCCGCATTGCTCTGTCCCTGCGAGTGTTCCCTTGTCTCGCCTAGCCAGCATGACAATATAGAGGAAAGAAGTAGATGCTCATAAGAACTGATTAGCATCTAGAACTTAGTCCATCTAGCATCTATCAGCACAGAACCGAACCGAGAATCTGTTTTAGACTCTATTCTTCCTTTTTCAAACTTTACATTTTATTTTTAGTGGTCACTAGAAGCTTAACTTTTGGCCACAGTATATAAATGAATGGCTCCTGCAAACTTAATTTGTCTACAATACAAAATGAACCCGTGGCCAATAGATATTTAACTTGTGGCCACATTGTATTAATGTAAAGTTATTAATGTAAAGTTATTAATAGTGGCCACCAGAGTTAGGTGTTAAGTTACTTCATGCTCTGAATATATCAGAGTATATTACTGGCCACTAAAAAGGTAACTTGTGGCTACAGTATATAAATTAGCATGGACTAAAATGTATTTTGTGGCCACTAGAGACTCAATTCATGGCATCAATTGGCTTAATTTGTGGTCACAGTATATTAATCATATTAAACATTTCATATTAAACATTTAATGGCTGCAATATTTTCATTTGTGGCCCCTAGAAACTTAATTCATGTCCTCATAATATAAATTAGTGATCAGTGTAACTTATTAGATTAATTAGAGGGCACTATAACTTAATTCTTGGTCACAGTCTATTAATTAGCTGTTAAACCCTTAATTAATGGCCATAATTTATTCATTACTGGAACCTAGAAACTAAATTAGTGGCCACATTATATTAATAAGTGGGACTACAACTCAATTAATGTCCCCGATACCTTCATAACTGGCTACTAGAAACTTCATTAATGACCACAATGCATTTATTACTGGCCACTAGAAACTAAATGTATGGCTAATGACAAGAGACTAAGTTAATGGAAATTTCATGACCACAATATATTAATAACTGGGCACTGTAACTTAATTTGTGGACACTAGAAACTTTAGTAATGGCCATTATGCATTTATTACTGGCCACTAGAAACTAAATTAGTGTCCAGTAGAGACTAAGTTAACAGCCACAATTCATTCACTAGTGACCACTAGAAACTTAATTTGTGGCCGCAGTGTGTCAGTTCCTGGCCACTAAAAACCTAAGCTGTGGTCTCAATATATTATCTCATGGCCACACTTTATTATAAATATCCACTGTGTCGTCTAACTTCATACTAATAAACAACAACAACAATAATAATAATAATAATAATAATGAATGTGTTTTAGGTTTTACCAGACAAACGGCACTAACTGCAGCTTCAGGGGGATTCCACCCAATTTACTAAATTCTCTGCTGCATAATTGAGTGGTTGAGAAACACATTCAGACTGAGTACAGAGTAAAATGTTTCATTCCTCTATTCTCTCTCCATACCCCCCCCCCCCTTTCCCAGTCTCAGAGACTGAGACTCCCTGTCGTTACTAAGCCCTCCCTGTGTTGCCATAGCTACTAAGAATTCCAGTTTGTGGAAGGTTGTGTTGTTTGTGCTGTTGTTCATTGCTCTAAAAAGCTGCTGCTGCTGCATTTCTCCTTCTGTATGTCTGTTCAGCTTCCGAGCGTGGTGCTTTCCCCAGTATTGCTGAATATGACTATTCTTTCTCGATATAGAAATGATTATTCCCACAGATTGCACCACTGCATCTGGGTTTTGATGTGGTTGGGGAGGGGGGGTTATTCAAAACAGGTCCATGGTGCTAAAGAGGCTATTGAACTAACTATACTATAAGGTCTTCAGGGCTAAATGTGTTTTTGAGCTAACATGTCTATGGGGCTAAAGGGGCTATTAAACTTACATGTCTATGGGGCTAAAGAGGGGCTATTGAACTAACAGGTCTATGGAGCTAAAGAAGCTAGGTAACTAACAGGTCTATGGTGCTAAATGGGATGTGGATCTAACATCTATGTTGCTAAAGGGACTGTGAAACTGTAAGACAGGCATATGATGCAAAAAACCTAACAGGTTGTAACAGGTGTCTTTGCCTTTGTATTTACCCTTCCTGGTCTGTGTCTCTGTTTTGCCCTGCCACGTGCACATCAGCACATGGCTCTGTTCTTGTTTGCTTCTTATCTCCACCTTAGCTCCGCCTTGTCATTAGTGTTCTGACCTGTGCCTCTTCTGTAGCCCAGCTTGGCAACTTGTCTCAGGTGACTGTTGTTCTTTGTCTGGTCTTGTACATGTGTGTTTTCATGGCAGGTCAAGGTTTGTTTGCTAGGGCTGTTTGGGCTTCTTTTGTTAGCTTAGCATAGCTTGTTTAGTTCTTGTGTGTTTAGTTTTGTTCTGTAGTTGATGTTCATCACTTTTGCTTTTTTTTGTTTTATGCTAAATATTGCCCGGCCTCTGCCACCAAGCTATGGTTAAAATGAGATGTATCAGGATGCTAGCTCTCAGAACATGCATATTTTATCCTTTTGAACTTTTCTGAGAATGTTTCACAGTAAAACTGCTGACCGTTATTAAGCCTGGTGGAGGCGACAGAGTGGTTCCTTGCCACAGTGAGGAAGAAACTAGCGTGCCAACTCTGTGTACGTCTCCACTTATCATCAACGGCTCTCTTGGTTTCAGAGAGTGTTTCTTGCTCTCAGGCAGTTTTTCCTGACACTGTTAACTTTGACAACACTCATTAAGTGCCTGGACCCACATTTCTGGACCACTGCTGCTACCAGATTGATGTTGAATGCAAGATATACCTTCAGGCAGACTCCTGACTGATTGACTTTAGACGTTTATGTTTCAGTTGTCAGGACTTATCTCCCACTGGACTCCCACAATAGATTGTTTGCACCCCCTAAAATGCCAGCGCTCCTAAAGTGCCCCTGTCAATCTGCTGAGGAAACAGCAAGCCATACATGCCCAAGGAAAGAACACAGACTCTCAATAGTTCACAGCAGGAAGCCCTGCAGATATGATCGTCCTCTGCAAAGTCCCATAGGGTTAATAATAGAGCTGGAGGAGAAAGCCTGGGAGAGCTCACTGAAACAATGTTTTCTCAGGACTACACTGCCTTATCAGGCAGTGTTTGGCCTGGTGTTTGGCCTTTGGGTGCGGCTTGCTTCACCCACCACCAGAGGTATTTCTGTAAAGGAAGACGCCCTTTTTGTTTCTATGTGAAATTTTGTGCTATGGCAGCATAGAGAGATAACAGTACTATACGCAGAGGGCAGCGTGGAAATGATGGAGGAAGGGTGGGGGAACACTGGTTAGAGTTATAACGAGGCCTGAAATATTGACAGTACAAGCAATCTTGTATTTATAAAATGACCTGGGACCACCAGAACTTTCTCAATTTTGGACCTATGGGCACATAAGTAAATACCCTGCTGTTCAACTTAGAAGTAATGCAATTACTGTAAGGTCATACCGGTTTAATTTATTTGTCACAGGGGTGTAGTCACTTCTAGTTATATACTGTAAAACTGTTCAGACCGACTGTATCCTTACATAAAACTGCTCAAACCTGACTGTATCCTTACATAAAACTGCTCAAACCCGACTGTATCCTTACATAAAACTGTTCAAACCGACTGTATCCTTACATAACTGTTCAGACCGACTGTATCCTTACATAAAACTGTTCAGACCGACTGTATCCTTACATAAAACTGTCCAAACCCGACTGTATCCTTACATAAAACTGTTCAAACCGACTGTATCCTTACATAAAACTGCTCAAACCCGACTGTATCCTTACATAAAACTGTCCAAACCCGACTGTATCCTTACATAAAACTGTTCAGACCGACTGTATCCTTACATAAAACTGTCCAAACCCGACTGTATCCTTACATAAAACTGTTCAAACCCGACTGTATCCTTACATAAAACTGTCCAAACCCGACTGTATCCTTACATAAAACTGTTCAAACCGACTGTATCCTTACATAAAACTGTCCAAACCCGACTGTATCCTTACATAAAACTGTCCAAACCAACTGTATCCTTACATAAAACTGTTCAGACCGACTGTATCCTTACATAAAACTGTCTAAACCGACTGTATCTTGACAATCCTATCTAAACCAGACCATAACCCAACAAAATTATTTCTGAACCTAAATACAGCCCACAAATTATTTCCTTAGCCAGTTACACTTGAAACCATGGACACATCATCATATCATCATACTCCAGTATTAAATGTACCCCCCAAATTCTGTCTATCCTGACAAAATTTCACCTAAACCTGGCCATACCCCCACAGACGTCCTTCAGCACCGGACTACAGCCCACCACAATTCTGTGTAAACTAGACTGTAATCTGACAAACCTTGTAAACACAACCGTATTGTGACCGCTACATTTTTTCCAGTTACACTTTAAACCACAGTAACCACATCATCATAGCATCATAACCCAGTGTCTTTATCTGTGTTTATCATCTATTGACCTGTGTGAAGAATCTCTACCTGCTCTAGCCTGTTACACTCTTCTCAGTGTAGATCTGCTGTTAAATATTAACCTGGCAGTGAGAAAAGCTGCCTGTACTGATTATGCATGTGAGTGTGAGTGTGTGTGTATCTGTCTGGGACATTCAGTACAGTCACTCTGGGTGCTTACGGGAGAAGGTGCAGAGTGAAGCGTGTCGGATTGCTTAAGGCCTTGGCCTCTCTTGACCTTTGTGTCAATCAAGCGTCTACCAAGCGACAGTGATGTTAATGTAATGTGATTGATTCCTGCAGGGAGTTCCTGGTCTGATTCTGATGCTGTTCATTTACAATCTTTCCTATCATTGCTTTGATAGCCACTCTTAAACTGACAGATTGCTAACGAGTCTAAATTTCCACAAATGCAGGATGTAGGTGTACAGTGAGTCACACAATGTCAGAAACCAAGTAAGCAAGAGATCACTGAACACCTGCACACTGTGTAAAATAAGTGTATGATGATTTACGCAGCATGCAGTTAAAACCTGCTAACTGGTCGGATATAGAGAGTATGCACTGTCATGCGGCTCCGGCTGGAACCTGCCCCTTTGAGTCTGACAGAGCGGCAAAACATTTTGTATCACAGCTGCAGCATTTATTAGTGAAAACGGCCAAACCAGGATGAAAACAAGCGACTATCTGCTCAAGTTAAAGGCAGTTGGACTTGACAGCGATCCAACCAAATTACCAAGGTACCACTGGTCCATGGACAGTGATGTGTAGCACCTGTTTAGAGGCTAAATCCTCATATCTGAGAACACAATGTCGAGTTAATGCTCTTAGGAGTGTTATCCACTGTTGTCAGGCTGATTTAGTAGACTGGCTCATCCAGGTTTGCTTGCTTTCCCCTTTACTGGAACTTAGCATGTCGCTAAATTCACAACTACAGTGGGCTTGTTTTTTCCCCACCTGTTTTAAGCGCTAGACTTCACCACTTAGTGATCTCCCACATGTTTCAGTGACTGGACTCCAGTTGTTCCTGTGAGCTCAGAATGTCTGCTGAATCTGTTTATACAGTCAGTTTCACAACACCTCATTCCCATTTACACTGAGTGGGTATGGCCGCAGTGACTCCAGCCACCTGTGACGTCACATGCGTAACCTATTGGGTTCCGTTACTCTTTTGCTTCATCATCCCCTCTCTTCCCTCTCTGTCTTTCTTCATCCCTCTTTTGATCTATCTTTGCGCTTCTTTGTCTCCCTCTGTTTAGCTCTGTAATCATTGTCCTGACCTTCTAAGGAAATGACTGTTGCTAAGCAACAGCAACAACATTGGCAGCAACTGATAATTAAGAGATAAATGATTAGTGGTTTATAGTAATTATAATAATAATAAACAATAATGGACCAGACACACATAACTGTTAAAATATGATTGTTTTAGGCTTGTTTTATATAGAGGAAAACTACAGTGAACCCCTCTGTATCTGCCTGTTCCTGCCATGTACCATGTTCATAACTCTGTGTGTTGATCCCACTGGGATTATAGGCTGTGTATTATAAGCTGTGTACTATGGGCTGTTTATTATGGGCTGTGTATTATAGGCTATGTTAATGGTGTATTCTTACCGTCAGTGTGGATATTTAATCAAACCGTGACCTCAATTTCATTATTAAAAACAACAGATGCTATTCTAAAGGAGGCAGCACTCACATTTATACTCACTGAACAAAGCATGTGTAGAGCTTCCCTCCTTTCCTTCCTTTGTTTTCATTTCCTTCTTCCCTTTCTTTATCCTCCTTCCCTCCTTTCCTTCCTTTGTTTCCATTTCCTCCTTCCCTTTCTTTATCCTCCTTCCCTTTTTTGTTTTTCTTTCTTTCCTTCCTTTGCTTTCCTGTCCCTCCTTTCTTCTCCTTTCCTTCCTTTGTTTTTTCTTTCTTCCTTTCCTTCCTTTCTTTACATTTCCTCCTTATCTTTATTTGTTTTTCTTTCTTTCTTCCCTAACTTTGGTTTCCTGTCCTCCTTTCCTTCTCGTCTTCTCCTTACCTACTTCCTTTTTTCATTTCCTTGTTACCTTCTCCTTTCTCTCTTTTGCTTTTCTGTCTTTTTCCATTAATTTGATCCCTTTCTATTCTTTCTTTTTCTTTTGATTTACTTCTGTCCTTCTTTTCTTGTTTTTTCTTTCTTTCATTTCTTTCCATTTTCCCCCATAAGTTCTTGTTTTTTATTTTTCTGCCTTTACAAACCTTTCTTTCTTTTCTGTTCCTTTCCCATTATTTCTTATTCTGTCTTTGTTTCCTTTGCTTTCTTCTTCTTAATTTCTTGCCTTGTTGTTTCTTTATTCTTAATGTTTTTATTTCCTCTATTTTCTTTTATTGTTTCTTTCTTTCTTTCTTTCTTTCTTTAAATTTCTTTAACTATTTTCTGTAATTTCTTGTTCTTTCTCTTTCTGCCTTTACAAACCTTTACAAATCTTTCTTTTCTCTTTCTATTTAAATCTAAGTGTTTTTATCTTCTTTTGTTGTTATTTATTTATAATTTCTTTCTATTCTCGGTTTTCTTCATTCTATTCTGTCGCTCTTTCTCAGATATGCCAGTGGAAAGTCAGAGTAATGAGAGGTGAGGAATATTCTTTCTAAATAAAACTGGGATTCTCAAGGTTGGGATTACAGTTATCCTTAAGGATCAGGCTTTCGGGTCGGGTTAGGATCAGGTCAAGATTTAAGATTAGAGAGATGCAGTTAAAGTATCAGTCTCTCTCTCTGTGTGTGTGTGTGTGTGTGTGTGTGTGTGTGTGTGTGTGTGTGTGTGTGTGTGTGTGTGTAAGCGAGCGAGAGAAAGTGAGCACATGTGTGGGTTAATAGTGGTGCAATGGAACAAGCAGACCTTTGACCTCTCTGCCCCGTCCATGTGTCCATCAGCTGTTCTGTTTGTCCAGTATTTCCATACTGAGCGGAAACTCTTTCCTCTGATGTGCAACAACAGAGTCCGGTAATGAAACAGTGTCATAATGAAAGGTAATGCTCTTCTGATGTGAGGCTTTGTAAAATAAGGTTTAGCCTGAAGTTGGGAGTGTGTTGGGTTTTTATCGCAGAATTTTCATATTCATCAGAAATATCCGTAAAGAGCAACACGGCTAAGACCTTGCCAGATGTTCAGACAGCAGCAGTTAGATGTCTAACTAGTTCAGTTTAAGATGGAACCTCCTGTGTAAGGAATAGTTGGACTAAAAATGAGCTGAACAGGCTGCATTTATTCTGTGTACCGAATGATGTCGGGTAACATCGGGTGAGGGAACAGTCATGGTCACCACTGTGGTCAGCAAAAAAAGAGTGAACAGAAAGATCTGAAGCTCATTGCCTTTCTTTTAGTGAACATTTCTGAGTGAACTGTTCTTTGTTAGTCTGGCTGTTGAAATAGGCTTTGTGTGGTCTCTTCTGAATTGGGTCGTACTCTGCGTCAGGACACCATCTGACCCAGACAGTGACCTTTCTCACACTTTAGGGTCACACTTTATGTGTGTGTGTGTGTGTGAGAGAGAAAGAGAGAGAGAGAGAGAGAGAGAGAGAGAGAGAAAGAGAAACAAAAGAAATGACAAAGTATGTAGTCCATGAAAACAACACAGAGACAAAGACTTGCCATGTGCTGAGCATGTTTGTGAGTTTGTGAGTTGTGAGTGTGAATATAACTGTGTCTGAGCACACATGCCCGCACACACACACACACACACACACACACACGTCGTTATGGTGTATTTCCTATTTGTGTTTGTTCCAGGATACGCATCAAAACATCTAGCTTACAAAAAAACACATCCAAGAACTTTATCTCTTTATTAAGCTGTTTTTTTTTCTCCAACGGATTTTAGATAGATTACAGTGAACGGGAGGGGGGAGGTGATCCCAGATCCTGGATTTCAGGGAAAAGACCCCCCATCCAGCCCCATTATTAAAGAGCAGCTGTGTCAGGCATAAAATCTGCCTTAATTTCCCCCTGTAAGCAGATTGCTAGTGAGAAGAAGACACACCAGGCTGGCGGGTGTTTTTGAGGGCTGTTGAAGTCAGCAGTCCTTCGGGGTGACTGGGTCAGAAGGGTGTTTTTGGGTTTGGATTCTCGGAAAAAAGCAGGAAAGAGGTGGAACAGAGGGGCGTCCCGGATAATCGCGCCTCTAAAACCCACCATTACAAACAAGTCTGAGCATGAAACTCCTCTTTAAGTCACACGTAACAAGTGCTGATCGGAATCAGAGTAAACACAGTCTGCTTTCACCTTCAGAACACTAACAGTGAAACTGGACTGAGCTGAGCTTTGAACTGAATAAAAATAATAACAATATATAATATAAAATAATAATACTTGTAAATGATAGACTACAACATTTGTTAGCATGAGCTTTCTAGGTTTTAGAAGAATAACTAATGTATGAATAATAATAATAATAATAATAATAATAATAATAATAATTGTTATTATTATTATTATTATTATTATTAGTAGTAGTAGTAGTAAAAATCATGATTTCTGAAATTCAGCATCAGAGCAATATTTACATATTGGTTCAGACAGAGGTTCAAACAGACAGCAGTTCAGACAGACAGCTGTTCTGTCTGAACTGAACTGTTTGAACCAATATGTAAATATTGCTCTGATGCTGAATTTCAGAAATCATGATTTTTACTACTACTACTACTACTAATAATAATAATAATAATAACAATTATTATTATGATGATTTTTATGATTATTATTATTATTATTATTATTATTATATTATGTAATAGAAGTATAATAATATGTAAGTACCTTCTCTACTCTCTTGGGACAGTCTTCAGCCAACTATAATGACAGGGTTATATATGAAACTATTTGATAAGTGAAAAGTCAAGTAACCATGGAAATGAGTGCAACAATTAGCAAAGCCATAGGAAGTGTAATGCTTGCGTATGATGACCACTGCAGTCCACTCCAGACAGTTTACCCCATTGCAACATTTCACTATAGTGTGGAGCAATGATCAGATAAACCTGGGTTTAACCTGAGTTAACAGAGATCAGCCCCAAAATCTACCTGTGATCTAACTTTGATCTCCTGACTGTGTTCTAGCAGTGATCATCTATGTTCATCCTGATTCTCAAGCTGTGATCTTTATATTTATTCTCCCTCTTGCTTGATATCAATCTGTCCTGTTCTGCTGCCCTCTCTCTCTCTCTCTCTCTCTCTCTCTCTCTCTCTCTCTCTCTCTCTCTCTCTCTCTCTCTCTCTCTCTCTCTCTCTCTCTCTCTCTCTCTCTCTCTCTCTCTCGTTTGCTTTCCTTTCTCAGTAGTCCTGCTGTGAGGTTCAGGTTGGTCCACTAGAGGGCGCTAAAACACCAGGATAGAAAACATCCAGAAATTAAATGAGAAACTTTTTTTTTCTTTAAATGTTGTCTGTCTAAGCTTCTGTCTGTCTGAACTGCTGTCTGTCTGAACTGCTGTCTGTCTGAACTGCTGTCTGTTTGAACTTCTGTCTGAACTGCTGTCTGTTTGAACTTCTGTCTGAACTGCTGTCTGTTTGAACTTCTGTCTGAACTGCTGTCTGTCTAAGCTTCTGTCTGTCTGAACTGCTGTCTGTCTGAACTGCTGTCTGTCTGAACTGCTGTCTGTCTGAACTGCTGTCTGTCGGAGCTGCTGTCTGTCGGAGCTGCTGTCTGTCGGAGCTGCTGTCTGTCGGAACTGCTGTCTGTCGGAACTGCTGTCTTTTATTGGAGCTGTGTATGAAAATGACTGTAGCAGCCTTCTTTTGTTTTTCTCTTTTCTTTGCCTTTCCTTATTTGCAGTAGATGCAGTGGTGTGTGTGTGTGTGTGTGTGTGTGTGTGTGCGTGCATCTTCTAACTTTTTTAACAGGTCCTTAAGCATTTAGCATTAACTTCAGAAAATGTGAGTGTGAAGGAAAGTCTCTCCAACTGGACAGCGTACATAACCGGCGTGTCACAGTGAATCAGTGCTAAATAAGTGTGTGTGTCGGGGGTGACCTGTATACTACACTTGCACTGCTGAGGGTTAAATATAGCAGCCTTTAAGCACGTGCTGTATAAGAGCAGAGTTTGAGTGTGTGTGTGTGTGTGTGTGTGTGTGTGTGTGTGTGAGGGGGGGGGGTCTGTTAGGTTGTATGAATATGCATAAAAGGTCATGTGAGTGTGTGTTGGGTGGGAGACAGGGCCATTTCAATATCTGAAGGTAGAGCTGGGCAACATAAAACTTCTGCCATATCGCCCACCCTGTGTGTGTGTGAATTAATTGTGATTATTTGATTGAAGTATGCTCTTTCTCTCTTTTCTCTTTTCTTCTCTTCTATTCTTTCTCTTTTTTTTCTTTATTTCTTTCTGTTTTCCTTTCTTTCTCTCTTTTCTCTCTTTCCTATTTTCTTTCTCTTCCATTCTGTCCATTAATTTCTCTTTAATTAGTCCTTCTTTGTCTTTCTCTCTTTCATTAAAATCCTTACAGACCAGTAGCACATTATCTCTTTCTATTTCTCTAATCTCTATCACTATTTTTCTCCTCTTTTTGACTTTCTCTCCCTATCTCACTTTCTCAACATCATTTTCTTCTTTCTCTCTTTTCTTTCTCTGTGTCTTAGATTCAGTCTCTTTTCTATATCTGTAGTCTATCTATATATATATTCTCTATCACGCTTTCTCTGTTCTGTACATCTCTCTCTCTCTCTCTCTCTCTCTCTCTCTCTCTCTCTCTCTCTCTCTGTCTCTGACTGAGTTAAAGTCAGGCTGGTTATAAATACTCTGTGCTGAGGAGAGCTGGCTTGTTTCCCCGCTGCTGGAGATTCGATCACGAGCAGCAGAGAGTGTGATACATTACCCACCCACACACCCCCCACATACCAGGCATTGTGGGAAAAAGTAGCTCCCCAGCCCAGATCATGCAGCGCTGCACTGCTTTCCACTCAAACACATCTGATTCAGGTCTTCAAAGCAAGATATGGTAAACTTTAGTTTTTCCATCTTTGGTGCTTCGCTAGTTTTACACTGGAGCTACAAGGCTAATGTAGCTAATACATGCTAAATGTCTATACCCCTACTATAAGCATGGTGCTAACTGCACACTGACTCCCATAGGTAAGAGACCCTCCTCGTCTACACAACCATTTTCCAACATCTCCTTATCCTCAGAGATGGATAGTAAGGAAGTAGAACTACTTCACTACTGTACTTAAGTAGTAAATAGTACGAATCATTTCAGACCCACATTATCACTAGCTCCAGAGCGCTAGATGGCACCGGGTTTGATGAAGCTGCCTCAACATTGAGCAGAACGAGTGATCGAGCTGTGAGCGAGCATGCTGCCGTTCTTCCTCTCACTCCGCTGCTGCAGTGAGGACACTAACGCTAGAGTGCCAGATGGAAGAATCTCCAGAAGAAACTTCATCTTCACCTCCTTCAAATACTCATATGTGGCCCGAATGGCCTGAGATCTTTTAGATGTAGTTTAGTTCACAGAGAGTGAAGCTCAGGGTTTGAAGCTGCTCTCCTCACTGGTTTCTACAGATGAAACTCTTGTCAATCAATCAATCAATCAATCAGTCAAACTTTACTTATATAGCACCTTTCAGACAAATAAAATTGAATGTGTCAGGTCGAGTCCGTTCTGTCCAGCCTTTCTCTCTTTTGGGCGAGTTTGTTTAGAGAGTGAACTGAAGACTCATGTTCATGAACTCTGTCTTCTACAGTCCTGTCCTTCTACTACAGCCAGAGGAACTGGGACAGTCCTTAAGTCTTAACTTAAGTTACTTTCAGTACTTAAGTAGTACATTCTAGAATAACCTACCTGCGATACTTAAATACAACACAATGTTGAATACTTTAGTACTTCCACTTAAGTATGGTGCTTAACGGGAACACTTAGATAGAGCACTTGTACTTTTACCCAAGTCTGAGTCTCTAGTACTTTATAAATCTTTGCTTATCCCATTGGATTTATGTTACTGTGCTTTTAAGACTGCTATATGTAAATAACCTTTGTTCTGATTGGTCCTGTATTTTACCTCCTTTAGAAAGCTGCCTGGGACCGAAATGCTCCTTATAACTTAAGCATAAGTAGGTTAGGCCAAACAGCTGTAGGCTGAATGTGTGGTTGTTATGTTAGGCAGTTTGTTTATAACCACTGAGTGTTTGGACGCCACTGTCCTGTCCAGAGGTCAGCAGTTCTTTTAGTCTCTTTTGACTGTTCACTTACTGCCTAATATATCCACCCCTAGACAGGTGAAATTTTAACCATCAAATAATTACAGATAATCATGTAATCAATTATGTTATGGTTGATATGGTATGATAAATATACTGTATAGCTTCAGTGTGAATGGATGGGGCTGTAGGCTGATTAAGGGAATATCTACTGATCAGCCATAACATTAACGCCACTGACAGGTGAAGTGAAAAATGTTGATTATCTTCATCTACAGTGGCTTCATCAGTCATCCATGGAGGCCTCACCTCACAAATTACAAGACTTCAAGGATCTGTTGCTAACGGTTTGGTGCCAGATGCCACAGGTCACAGGATCTTTTCTGGCGGTACAAAGGGGACCTAGTCAATATTAGGCATGTGGTTTTAATGTTATGGCTGATCTGTGTATCTTTTGAACCAAAGGTGTCAATTTGTGACAAAGTTTCAGAACAGGCTGTCTAAATTCACAGAAGGCAACTGCTATGGAAACAACAGCAGAAGCACCTCATACAGGGTGCTCTTTATCTACACATAAGCCTGTGCCATTTTCCCCCGTGTCAGTGTGTGCCTGCTCTAAAGCCACTTTATTTAATGGAACCATAAAAGCGGGAGCTGATCGAGTCAGAGCGGTCAGGAACAAAACCCTGATCAGCTGAGCTCTTTAATCTCTCCTCACATGCTGGGGTCAGTCAGGAGGAACTAACGTGTCCACACTGCAGCTCAGCCTGACCACAGTACACTGGGTGTTTTGCCTGGTCATGCTACCGCTCTAAAGATCGTGCTAATGATTATAGATGTGATTATATGTACAGTCAAGCTGGAAAGCTAGAAAGTCTGCACACCCCTGTTTACCTTCACTACGTTACATTACGCTACGGACGTATTTTACAATTCCTTTTTTGTCACAGAATTCTACTGAAAAAGACCCTAATGACAATGTGAAAGCAGAGTTTTGGACATTTGTGCTAATTTATTAAAAAAATTAAAATATTATATGTACACATGTGTGCACACCCTTTTATATGGCACCCATATATAAGCTGAGGTGCCTTTTGTTTCCACTGATACTGCTTGAGATGTTTCTACAACTTAAGTGGAGTCCGCCTGTGAAAATTCAATTGACTGGACATGATTGGGGATTGCCATCACCTGCCTATCTAAGGCCCCACAGTTGACTGTGCATGTCAGAGCAAACTCCAGGCATGGTGCGAATGGGTTCATGTTTATCTGCTCCAGAGAGTCCTACTCTATTGGCAGTACTTTTCTACGGGGACTAGAGCAGCTTTGCATGTGTGTATTTGCAATTTAAAGCAGCTGAATGCATTTATTAGAAGGAGTGTCCTCAAACAGTTGGACACAGTAGGATGTAAGTACATGTGTAAATGTTGAAGGGTGAGATATGGGTGTTACCCACGGTCTCAGGCTGTCACGCGTTTTGTTCAGCTGTTAATATTTCACCTGGTGGTGCTAACTGTGGGACAATTTAAGGTGGGATGAAAAATGTTATCAACAAGAAAAAGTGTTAAAAGTTACATCCAACTAATCCGGAGTGAAACTTCACTTTAGCTGAGTTTAACCGGCTGATAATGGCTCACTGATTCATTCCAGCGGCAGGAGTCGACTCCGGAAAACTCTCTCTCTCTCTCTCTCTCTCTCCCTCTCCCTCTCTCTCTCTCTCTCTCTCTCTCTCTCTCTCTTTCTTTCTCTATCTATAGCCCCCCTCCGTCATTATGTCACCAAGTTCCGCTGGCTGGTGGAAAACTGTGTGTCCTCGTGGAGTTGCACGTCTCTGGAGGGTCTCATGGAAAATTGTTTTGCTGTGCTGGTGAAGAGAACACACACTAGCTCGTTCATTATAACACAGAGATCTTCAACAGTGAACACACACACAAATTGGACTGCAGTGTATTATGCTCAGTGTCTGTAAACCTGTCTGTCTGTCTGTCTGTGAAGCTGCAGACAGAGGTCAAAGTGATGCTATGTTCTCTCAAGAAAAATGTTTTGCAGCCCTGGAGCCGTTTGTGCTTTAATTGCTGTTTTAGTCAGAAACACAAGGGCAGTGTGTGTGTGTGTGTGTGTGTGTGTGTGTGTGTGTGTGTGTGTGTGTGTGTGTGTGTGTGTGTGTGTGTGTGTGTGTGTGTGTGTGTGTGTGTGTGTGTGTGTGTGTGTGTGTGTGTGTGTGTGTGTGTGTGTGTGTGTGTGTGTGTGTGTGTGTGTGTGTGTGTGTGTGTGTGTGTGTGTGTGTGTGGGCACTAATTTACCCAGGATACATATACTATTAATCACTGACCAACTGATCAACACTGATCAACAGTTCTCTCTCTCCGTATCAGACTTCATCAGACAAAGGAAATGTAGTTTCCATCAACTGCTGTTACGCACAACAAATTCTTAAACAAATTCTTAACTGTTCATTTATTTAATAAAACGAATGAAAAAATTCCCAAACCACACACTAATGCAAAAAATAGAAGGTTAAAAGTAGTTAAATAACCATAACCCCAACAATAACCATAACCATACCACTTACAATAACCCCAACCCATGACCACAGTCTTAACCCTATCCCCAACCATAATCATAACCCCAACCATAACCCCAAAGACTACCATATTTTATAACCATAACCATAACACCAACAACCATAACCCTAACCATAATTATAACCATAACCCCAAACACTGCCATAAATATAACTATAACCCCAAGACCCATAACCCCCAACCATAATTATAACCATAACCCCAAACACTACCATAAATATAACCATAACCCCAACCCTAATCATAACCATAACACCAACAACCATAATCCACAACCAAAATTATAACCATAACCCCAAACACTACCATAACCCCAGCCCTGACCATAATTAGCACCATAATCCCAACAATCAGAACAAAAACAGTAGCATGACTATACACCCAACTCCAGCAACTGACCTTAATCCCAACCATAATCATGGGAATGAACCTAACCACAACCCTTTATCGTAACTTCAACCATCATTCTAACCCCAATCTGAACCCCAATCAAACCACTACCTCAACTACAACTACAACCATAATCACAAGCCCAAACACAACCAAAAACACAACCATAATCCTAACCCCAATCACACCAATAACCCCATCCCTAAACATAACTTCAACCAAAGCCATAACAATAAACCTGACCCAACCTCTACCCTTACCCTATCAGCAGCACTAAACCCAACCACAAACAGAACCCTGATCTTAGCTCAATCATACCTTTAGTACCAACCTTCACCAGTAGTACTCTAACATTGCTGATAATTAATCACATGTTGAACTGGAGTAGAATAAGCACTGTTAGACAGTTACTCTCCAGGAACAGGACTGAACATCCTGGAGGTACAGGGATAAAAGCATGTCTGTGATGATAATAATAGATCTTAGAAGGGATGCTGAGTACAGAACGGATGTCCTCATCATCACGTAGCTGCTTTTTTTAAACGGAAGTGTTTGGTCATTGCGTTCTCACACCCTACTAAAGACCACTGGGCCACAGCATCGGTGAGAGCGCTGATTGAGTTCAGGGCTGATTGATTGGGGGCGTTTCACACAGCTCATATCATGTAGCCTAATTGGTGAGTGTGGAAAAGGAACAAACAAAGGATCATATTGCTAACGCTCTCAACCTGCCACTTTTCTTCTAATATCTGTTAACAGCGAACAATAGCACATTAATCACACACTCTAAAGCGCACACACACACAGCGTGGGGTGTTCACTGAGAGGTGTACTGAGTGGTATCATATGAGGCGCGTGTGAATCATAACTGTAGAGAATGGGCTTTTATTCAGACAGGACAAGATGTTCTTTCCCATTTACACTGCGACAGAGAGAGAGAGAGAAAGTACTCCATCAGTGGAAAGCAGAACCTCAATTTAAAGTCGTTTTGCCCTCAAAGAACCTAAACAAGGCCTCTTTACTTAAGGTGTAGTCATGAAACGGCATTATGTATCTAGCACACTCTAACGATCTCCTACGCTGAAGATAAAACACATTAACAAATACACCATGTGTCCGAATGTTTGAGGACACTCCTTTGATTGACTCCTGAATGATTGCATTCAGAAATTTTAGGTATCACCCATTGCTGACACAGATGCACACGCACAGCTTGTCTAGTCCTTGCAGAGAAATATTCCCAACAGAATAGGACTCTTAGGAGCATTTAAACATGTTCCCATTGCCACCATAACTAATGCCAGGTTGAGCTAAAGGGGTATGAAGCCCATTGGGCTGTGCAGCAGTGGAACTGAGATCTCTGGAATGATGGATGGTGCTCCGTCCAATACTTTAGGGACGAGTTGGGGATAAGGTGGTGTCGCTGAACGCAGTCAAATCCTCAAAGCAAAACCTTCCATAACAGTAGAGGCAGTTACTCCAACAAAAGCAGGAAAGAGTGTGCTAGAGTTCAGAAGAAATAATCAAAGAACAGGTGTCCCAATACTTTTGTCCATATAGTGTATGTTGCATGTCTTCGACTGAAATGCTGTGTGAGTAGCTATATATGCTAAACAAAGCAGTATAAGCTAAACTAAGACAGCGACTAGCAGCTAACTCAACTTGCGGCATCAACTTGAAGTATTACTCGGTTAGCATTTTAAAAGCACAGGAAACGTGTGTCGGTTCTAAAGTCATCTACACAGCGTCTCTTTAATTAGCAACATATCCACCATAAGTCTCGCTAGTTCCAATTAAACTTTCATGCTAACTTGCTAGCTTAATTTGAATGAATCTTCTAGTTATGTATGTCTTGTCGGCTGGTGGATATGCTTTATGAGTGGCAGTAAATTCTGTGATGTTATTATCTGAACTACAGCTAACTTTCTGTAACAGGGTAGCCTGGCTGCTAAGCTAAGTTAAGCTAAGAAAGAATCTCAAGCCCAGTATTTCCTCTACACCAGGTTTAGCAGGAGGGAAACTTTATTCTGTTACACAGAATCTCTGCTCTGCTGTAATTGGCCTTCGGAGAATCAGGAATGCTTTTGGCCTTGGAAGAACTAACGTTTTGCTAAGCTGACATTAGCTGAGAGCCTCTGACAGAGGCTTAGCCCTCTATTACCCTCAGCTCCTGCCAACTCATGCCACCCAACATAGGCTGGCAATGACAGCCAGGATCAGCATGACCTAATGGTGTGAACAGATGATATGACATTGGGTTTGGTCTCACACAGGTGCACACACACACACACACACACACACACACACAAACCAGCAGTGTTTGGTTTTCCTATTGGAACAGTTGGCAAGGTGTCATGATGGCTACAAATGAGGTGTGTTTGTTTTGTGTGTGTGTGTGTGTGTGAGAGAGACAAAATCCAAAAGTGGGATTTTAGGGAGTGTCCCAATTACCCAATTATTAATTATTATTAATAATAGTTTTGAGAATTAAGTATGTTAAATAGATAAAAGTGTCAATGTTTAGTATACTGATAATAAACGCTCATATCTAGCAGTGAGCTTTCAATACCATGGCATGTCAGGCCTTCATCACTACACTGCCCTCTAAAGCCCTGACTTGCAGCAAGGCACCAAGTCAGCTACCTCCACCTTCAGACACAGCAATATACTCAGAACTGGTGGGTTTTTGAGCGTGGTTATGATGGACAATGGTTACGATTATCCCATAATGCAATGGTTCCATGTTGGTCAGGTTCCATGTTGTCCCCACATATGGATGACAACTACCAGGGCCAGTGATAGGACCAGGATGGAGTAAACATGGGCCCAATCTGGATAGTACACTGCACATGGGGCCTAGATGGGACCCATGTGAGATTAGGGTGGGCTGGGTCCCAGTAAAAAGGTATATACCAACCCATTCAGAGCCAATGCCCACCTGGAGCCCACCTAGACCACATTTCACCCATGTGAGCCCTACATGAGCAAGCTTGCTGGAAAACTAGTTAATACGTTAGTATTTTGTGTACTAACCTGCCAAACCACCTGCAATATTATAATTAGTATATAGTCTATACCTTAGAATTAGTGTGTAGTATGCAATTGAGACACAGCCCTACTTAGCTACGAGTCCAATGTAGCTAACACTGCATTTCTCTCAACTTCTTCAAGCCTCAGTTTTCACAATGTTTATAAGAGATGCTGGGCAGCATGTTTTGCACTAATTAGCTAGCTCCAGTATACTTGTTAGTCGCATTAGCCGTGACTGACTAAATGCTCACGTTTGGGGTGACTGTATATTTGTGGACTCACTGAACTGTTGTATTTAATTTGGGTCTGCTCTAAATTCTAGTCACGAATCAAGTTATTTACTCTCTCCAACTTCGTTTTGCCTCCCTCATCCTGAGCAGCAGCTCGTTTGTCTTGTCTCTTAGCCTCATCACTTCTTTCCCGGAGGAAGGTAAGCACGGAAAACACTCGCATGGTTGCTGTGGTTGCCAAATCCACGCCGTTAATGAGGCCTGGTGTGATTCCGCAGAAACACAAAGGATCATCCTCTTGTTTTTATTCTGACCTGCTTCCTGTTAAAGAACTGACCTGGATTCCACCTGGACAGATAAACACGCTGGCAAGGACAGGCCTTTATTAGATTGAATGCGGATGTTACGGGCTTCGACAGGCACAAGCAAAGGTTTGGGGAATAAAATAAAAATGTAAATGAATAAAGCAGAGGTGTTAAAAGAAGGAATCCATATTAATGTTGAATATGTTTGAATATTTAAATATGTAACTGTATATATATTTAAAAAATGATCAAAACAATGAATTATAATAATTATCAACATTGATGCACAGTACATCAGTTTTAGGGACATGTTAGTTATATAATATCTTTGTTTTTAATTAATATTTTACTTTTTTTGCAATATTTATGCAATAAACAAAAAATACCTGCAAAGGTTTAGTTAGCCTACATCAGCTAAAGTGCTAATGCTTGGGGTATATTTAGCTTCCCTGTTCGAAAGTCTTTTGAAACTATTGTGTAAAACACACTGAAACACATTTAGCACTCATGAATTGTTTTCAACATCTAAAAGATCTGAATGCTAAACAGGTCATATTTATTTTTAGGGGAGTAACGGTGCATGTATTTATACTGAACATTACAGCATAAATATTGCAGAAATATTGTGGGGAAATAATGGTAATAAAATTACTTTTAGTACTGCTGCTTGCTACTCTTGAGAAGAGCCAGCGTTAACCATGAGCATCATTGGATACGTAGCACTAAGGTGAGGTAGGGTAAGAGACCTTCAGACATGGGCAAGGTACCTTCACAGGCAGCATTTTATACAAACATCAATTCGATCATGACTTGACAGAAGCCTTGGAATACTGCCTGAGTAGGCAGCAGTTCTTACGTTTCAGGTGATTTCATAAGCATAAGCATCACCTGGAAACCTTAAGCTGTACGATGCAAACCGTTGTGTTTGTATGGTATTTTGGGAACTGATTTAGGAGTATCGCTATGGTAACTACACTACATGTAGGCTAGGACATAATTTAATCCATCAATCAATCAGCTGGTTTACCCAAAACATTAAATTTACATTAGTTAGCAACGTTTATTGTGATCTTTAAATGATATTAATGTTTCAAGAAAAATACAAGTCTAGTCTCCACAAAGGCCTTTCCCCCACTTTTCAACCCACTACGCCACCCCCACCCCAACTGAACCATTAGCTACACCCCCAACATGTAGCTAGATAGCTAACTAGTCATTATGGTGACTACACTATTTGCCATTTAGGTTTAGGAATTTAATTTACACAATTTTTCACTTAACCCCGGTACTCTCAGTAAGCAAAGTCTCAATATTGCTTTTTGAGTTGAGCACCGGAGCTGACAATGCTAACAAACAGTTTAAAGTAAAAATCACCCAAATCATTTCGCGTAAATAGTGTATGTGTCCTCACACTTCTGTCAACCCTCTTAAACCAGATCTAACCAAATCTCTGGACTAAAAAACGTTAGTTAACATTTGAATAGCACTTTACTGAAGGGCAGCCTTTAGGGTAGACCAGTGGCATAAACCTACATAAACATTTTATGAAGCTTATATAATAAAAAAAGCCTCAATTCTCATAAGACTGACTGATGCTTTGTGGAATTCACCTTTCTAAAATGTTTATGTAGGTGAATGTGAGTTGTCATGATGGACTTAGGACGTAGGTATCACTCATCAGCTGTTTGGCCTTTAGGTAAATCATACTGTGCCTTAACTGACAAGTCTGTGCCACCTAATCAGCTGATGTGGTGTGAGCAGTTAGGGGAAAGGTGTAGGTGTGTGTTTACAGAAAAGATTACTAAAATGTCGTGCTTCACTTTTCTTGTAACACTCTCATGAAGACATGAAGCCCATTAACCAAACCCAAGTGTCAGAAAGCACATACGTGAGGTAATGGTTTAGGCAGGCAGTACTATGTTATTTAGTAGGGCATTTGCTTCCAGTCGCTGTGAGCTGCATTAGCCTCACAGCTCCAGAGCTAACAGCACTCATCCTGGCTGATTATTTATCCACAATGTCATTTTGAGATGTACGATGTAAAGAGACTGTAAAGGCTGCTGTAGGATCTGTTTTTGTTGATCTTGTATGAAATATGATTGTTCTCTGGAGTGAATTAGTCATGTGCATGTAAAAAATGAGTCAGGCCTGTTCGCTTCTGTTAGGCACCCTTCTTTCCCAGCACCGCTGACATTTTTCATGTTCCTCTCTTCTGCCACCCTTTTCCTGCAACCCAATAGCTTTTCTCCTTCTGAGCACACAAAGCCAGGCACAATGGCAGGCAGTTTTGTGGACAAAAGAATGAAATCAATGGCTCTGAAATACACACTGGTTCATGTGTTTATTGTGTTCTGCTGCAGCACACCTGAGGAATTTAACACGGCAGGCTTTGTGCTGCCTGTGGGCCAGACGAGAGATCAGCGAGTTTAGTGACCGGACCTTGCCCACACTCTTAAAGGAACAGGTCAACAAGAATTTACAGATGTTCACCGACCCCCAAATACAGACCATCAGCCAGTTTTACCCAAGCACAGCATGTGGCATCACTCTGCTCACTGAAGTCCAGTTGAAAAGTGGCATGCTAGGCTAAATTATGCATTTGATAACATGAAGTCGTCTGTCCACGCGGTCTTTAAACGTCTTTAAACGTCTTTAAATGAAGTACATGTGGTTTTCCCAAATTTTAATAGATAAAGATTTAGCATGCTTTCTCACAGAGATGGATACACTAAAAAAGACATAAGTATTTGGACACTTGCTCATTCATTGTATCTTCTGAAATCTAGGATATTAAAGAGAGCTTTACCTGCTTTTGTTGGAGTAACTGTCTCTACTGTCCAGGAAAGAAGGCTTACTGCTAGATTTTGCAGGAGCATTGCGCTGAGGATTTGATTGCATTCTGCAATACTTCAAGGACTAGGCAAGCGTGGCGAGTGTGTGCGCACATTTACACATCGGTCAGAAATGGGTGCAACCTTGAAGTGGTAAATGCATTCATTAGAAGGGATGTCCACGAACATATGGACAAATAGTGTAGTAAAGTTAGCATAGAAGCTCCTGTTGTAAATTAAACCAGCACAGGTCAGAGTTTAAACATGCCTTGGCTGAGCGACTGTATCTGGGGACAACGATGGATATGGAGCTGGAAAACTAGGTCAGTCAGATTAAACAGATGTTTATCTGAAGTGTATCTGAAGCTGTTGAATGTGACGACTACTGCATTAAAATATGTATATTTTACTTAATTTATAAACCTCTACTAATAAGCTTTATGTTTTTTTTGTTATGCTGATCCATGTTGGTTTAGTCCCAATGTCGATATCAGTAGCTATGGACGTTGGATGTTTTTTTTTTCTTTAAGTTTGTCTTGTACTGTAGAGAAATTGTTTAATCAACCAATAATGGCATTGGATAAATCATGGCATTTGATAAATTTTGCAGCAAAATCTGCTGCTGGGAGTGAGAAACCTCAGTGCTGTAGAGGTTAATTAATTACCCATTTGTGTTGTGTTTTTTTTTTCTTTAACAATTTTTTTGCCTGGTGACAAAATTACACAACAAACTGCATTTTTGCTGGCCATTTTATTAATATTATTTTACAGGGGAACCAATGATAACAGAATGAAGCATCAGTACTTAAATACCACAAAAAGAAAAAAAAACAAACAAACAAATAAACAAACCAAAAAAAAAAAAGGGGTGGGGAGAAATAGTCCATAGATCTTCTACATGCTATACCCTTAACCTGTTTCAATCATGCTTGAATGGGAAGTGGGGGAGGGTTAAATAAAACAAAATGATTAAAAAAAACAAACAACATACAATTAAAATAAAAACTAAATGACAAGACTTCACCATTAACTTCGTTTTTAGGTGTACCTTCCATAGTTTTTCTTCCATGCACACAATTCTGATACACTTATAAAAGAAAAAACTAAAACACAAAATTAAGACTCTCAGGTGCATCAAATTTCATAAAGCCAAATTTCCTCTCGCACACAAAGCACCTATGGAAAAAAAGGTAACAATTGAATGATTTCCTCAAAAAAGAACTACTGCTGGAAATGGAGAGCATCTTTACAACTTAAAAAAGGAAGAGTAGCCTCCAGTCATTCACACACACTCCTGCATACATACACACACTCGCGCGCACAGTGTTGAAAAATGAAAGGATGGAAGTTCAATGCCTCAGTCGCCAAAGTCACATTGAAATTTACAACAACGGTTCTTTAAAATAAATATCTCACATCTGCTTAAAAATAAATTAATGATCTTAACACTTCACTATGGCAAATGCAAAGGTTTTCTCTTCTAAAAAAAACAAACAAACAAAAGAAAAAAAAAAAGAAGAGAAGAAAAGGACGCAGAGTCACTGCGCACTGAATGGTTGTACAGGGTGAATGTTTTGCAGAAAGCACTACAGCTCCGATACACTCCGTCTGCTGTTACCTTTTTGAGGTAGATAACACGTTTACGAACCTATGGGTTTTAAAACGGTTGCTCTGCTGGCATCGCGTTAACACAAACACGTTCGTTACAGTATGTTCCGGTCATCCAGGGACGACCTTCAGAAAAGGAGGGAAGAAAAGGAATACTCACATAAATATAAATGTTAGATATGGTGAATAACATTAAAATGAAGAAATAAAATTAATAACCAAGAAGAGACAGAAAACAGCTCATTTCATTTTCTGTCCTCTGCGCCAGTAAGCTGGAAGGCCACATTTTTTTGGGCCAAGGACAGAAACGTCAGTGACAACGTCTCCCTCACGTTTAGTGCATTCGTCCTCCCTCGCTTTCTCTCTGTTTGCATTGTATGTACCCCTTTTTCCTCTTCTTGTTATTGTGTTCCTTGTAAGCCTACCTTGCTTTTCTTCTTTCGCTTTCTCATATGTATATGAATCTACAGTACGCTGTGTGCAAATGGCATGCCAGTTTTTTTTTTTCCATTTCCTGTTTTAATTTACAAGAGAAAATTAAGCATGAGAGGGGTTCTGTGTGAACACTTGGTGAAGGTCATGAATGAATTCATCCAATAATAATAATAATAATAATAATAATAATATGATAATAATAATAAACAATAATTCTTAAGATTACCAAAAAACCTTTAAAAAGTAACCATATGTAAAAACGTATTAAATGATTCAAGTAAAATAATATGCTAACCTTATTTAAAAAACAACAAACAAAAAAAAACTTTTTTGGCGCTTGCCGCAGGTGGTTTGGAGAGGGAGGAGCTTGTGAAAAAGCAGTGACCATTTTATCAACATTAATTTGATAAACATCAACAAAACGGTTTAATTAAGATGTTTAAAAATGCTGCTGTAGGTCTTGTGGGCAATCTGAGGGGAGCATTTGACATGGGCCGCTGGTGTGAGCGTGGCCTGCAAGGACTTCAGTGGCAGGTCGCCAGGGATGGCCAGTGACTCCAGGACAATTTCTCCATTTCGGTCAAGAAACCCAGGTGTGCTTTCTTCCTGGGTGGTGGTGGTGGTGGTGGTGGTGGTGAGTGGGACGTCAGAGTCAGGGGATAAGTCTTCGGGTGATTCCGGGGGTGAGATCATGGTGCTTTCGTCCCGCTTACTGAAGAGCCGGTCCAAGTAGCTGGTGTACCCTCCACTGCCACTGCCTCCGAGATTGCCTTCTTTTTGGGCATCCCAGCAGGCCTCGTCAATCAGGCAGCAGCTTTCGTCCGCCCCCGGGCTTCCGTAGCTGTCCCACGGGCACGGTGGGCGGCTGCCCTGCTGTGCCAGGTTCACCTGGCACTTCTCGTCCTTCTCCTGGCTGACGGACTTGGACAGCTGGGATACAGAGGTGTTGAGCTCGTTCAGGAGGCCCACCTGGCTGGGCTCGGGCTGCAGGCTTAGCCTGATAGTGCCGGCTATGAAGGAGTCGAAATCAAAGCCTTGGCTCTGGTTCTGATGTTTCTCCTGCTGACGATCCTTTTCTGGTGGACTCTGGCTGAGGCCGTGGTGGTGACCAGCCTCCTGCAGAGCAATCTGAGCTTTGACCAGGCCATTCTTCTCACACTTGCTCTTGCTCTTCTTGTCTCCTTTCTCTTTACTCTGCTGCTCCTTCCAGTTGGACAGATCTATGATCAGCTTGGGCTCGTAATAGTGGTTCACCTCACTCTCCCGCCAGATTAGGTTGTCCAGATAGGATGGGGAGACTGCCTTGTAGTTGCAAGTGTGGCTGCACTCCAAGTCACAGTACTTGTTTTCATGATGGTCATCGTACTGCGGCCACGAGCGATCTGGAGGGAAGTCAAAGGCTGCTGGGTCGTCGTGAAACTTTTCGCTGTCTGCATCCGCATACTTGCGCGGGTCAACCTGCACCTCTTCGTCGTCTGTGACGTCCGAGAGGGCACGGGGGTCGCGCTGGACGTCCTCTGCCTCCGCCGTGCTGTGCAGGTGCCAGTCTGGCTCTGAAAGCTGGCTGTCGTGGTACCTGTGGTACAGGAACAGAACAGAGCTTTTAATTAGTCTGAAGAATGTTCCAGTCAAGCATGTTCATCAGGTCAGGAGAAGAGGGCCACAGCTATTAGAGAACTGCCTCTTTTGTCTTAACTTATATTGCTTACTCAATAGTCAAATTCCTAGTTAGCCCTGATCCTGGAGTACCCCTGAGCTTAGTTACAAGGAGATTGTTGCTTGACTCCTAATTGAACATACTGCACACCATATCAGTGTAAAAGCCATTATATACAAATCTATGTAGTGTACTGTGTATGAAGTAGTGTACTATACCTAGTACATTTGGAACTAATCAACTGTGCAATCAAGGCTGCACTCAGGTCAAGTCTTGTGCATGTGTACTTCTCCCACCTGTCCCAGTTGTAGACGTGGCTGTGGCTCTCGTCCATGAGCAGGATGTCATCCACTTCGTCCTCTATGTGGAAAGGGTGTGAGGACACCGGCTCGTCCAGAGGAAACGAGTAGTCGCTCATGTACGGGTGTGCCAGGGCCTCCTCTGCAGTCAGCCGGTCCATAGGGTTGAAGGTCAGGATCTTCTCCAGGAAATCCAGAGCTGTTCAAACAAGGAGAGAATGCTATTGATTAGTTTGGAGCACAAGTGACTTTTCTTTGATTGCAGTCTGTCTTGCAATCATTTGAGTCATGATTTTCCCGGGCTGTATTACTCTACGAGGGAGAGGGGGAGCTTGGTGCGTGCGAGAGATACTGACCCTCAGCGCTGACCCCTGGCAGCAGCTTGGCAAGCGGAGTGTGGGGTACGGACATGTCGTTCTTGATGAATACAGGGATAACGCTCTGCAGCTCCTGACGGTCCTCTTCATGGATCACAGGAATAGACTCCAGAATCAACTGCATCTGCTCCAACTCATGGGCACCTACAAACAAAAGCAAACATTTCAACCCTTTGAACTGCAACTTTGATGTTTACGTGGGCTCCCAATTAAATCTTTCTCCCTCACAACGACATCATTCACAGATTAGTTTCACAGTTACCATAGTTACTGCATAATTAAGTCTGCAGTTTAAATGGGGTTTAAAATGATTGTTGCACTCTTAGACGGCATAAATAAAATTCACACAAAATGCTCTTTTAATATTGATCTTGGACCCCTCAACATTGCTCTAGCCATACCGCACAGATACAGATGCTGAAAACAGAACCTCTTTAACTAGTATGCACACGTTTTCAGGCTGGTCAAAAACAGTCCCAACCTACTTTCCATTGAGTTTGGGTTTAGAGTTCACCTTAAAACTCATAAGGAAAACAGTTCTCCTCCCAGACTGGGAGGGGGGAATATCACCCTGGCCTAGATTACTTTATTCTACCTGCACCAAGCAGATCTACTTAATGGTAGCAGTAGAGATAGAGAGCGGTTCAAAGGGAACGACAGATGAAGCAAACAAATATTGTGGTCCAGTCCACCAAAACATGCAACTATTTTATAACCAATTAAAAGTATGCACTTATTCTGTGACATTGAATTTCTGAAATATTGGTTTCACTAAAATTACTTGAAATTAAATGATGCAATCAAATCGTGGTGAAAGGTGAAGATTTCATGGGTTGCTTTCTAGAGAACTGTAATCGACTTGGAGTCTAAAGCTTAAGCCTAGTGCTGGACTCTGGACCTCATAGGATTGGGTACTACTGCAATACAGATAACTACAGACAGACAAAAACAAACAAACAAAGGGTTTTATGGGCTGACCTGCGAAGAGTGTTTTCCCGGTGAGCATTTCAGCAAATATGCAGCCGGCGGCCCACATGTCAATGGCTTTAGTGTAGTTATTTGGGGAGAGGAGGAGACGTGGGGAGCGATACCATTTAGTGACCAGACCTTCTGACAGGTGACCCTGAGAAAGGCAGAGAGGAAAAGAAATAGGAGGTGAACATGTGTCATTCACAGAAAAAAACCAAATAAATCTACACAAACGCCACACATGGACAAAAGAATGCAAGAATATGCACAACTGATGCAAGTCACATGTTAAACATTACAGGAAACGTAAAAGGCGCTCTATAACGTGATCCATACAGTCATTGACAGACTAGATAACGGGTATGGAGTTATCTGTACTGTTCGATACTGTTAATATGAGCAATACAGTCAGTTATTGACAGACTGTAGAACACTAGAGGAATTGTAGGGGGGCGTGCTATATGGTTCTCAAATGTTCACATTATCCCCACAGTCATTCTGACAGACTGTACTAGAGGAAGTGTAGAAAAGTGGTTCCATTGCTTCACCGCTCCACAAAAGACGTTTTGTTGCTCAGATGAAGAGAACCGAAGAAGGCAGACTGGTTCGATGAGTGATTTGTGAATGACAGCTGCTAAAGATTAATCTATTATACAAATAACAGCAGCAGTCTTAGGAGAAACCGAGAGAAAAAGAAAGCAAGAAAGAAAGAGCACACAGAGTCAGACCGGGGACACCACCTCGCTTCCCAAAATACTGACGTCAAACGAAAGCTCCCGTTACCAGATTTACACTGTTCGAGCAAATGATCTAGTTTCAGAATCTTACATGATCCCACACTCCAGCACTCAGCGGAACCACAAAACACTCAATCATATCAGGCATGGAATAATGCCACCTTTCCTTTTTCAGTTTGTTCCCAATTTGATTGTTTCCACACCTGTGGGCAGGATGAACACACCAGCACACCTCTGTACCATAGCATGTAGAAGTCACCAACACTCATTGGTGCAACACACACACACACACACACACACACACACACACACACACACACACACACACACACACACACACACACACACACACACACACACCGCTGTTCTTTTATGCTCTTCAAAGACTTCAGAGTCCGCAGTATAGATGCTGCGGTGGTTATTTAGAGTGAAGGCTATTTCTGTCCCCGTCCGCGTTCCTTTCCTTTGATGCGTTCTTTAAAAGCACTGGACTGTTTCTAAGGGTCCAAAAACGACAGCACGCATGCACACACAAAATCAATTTTCAATGTCAAACACTGCTCTACTTAAAAACACAATAGTCCAATTTAAACCAACATGCTCAATAAGGGAAATGACCAGCCTACAATTATTAGGCTTAATAATTAGAATACTAATTATGTTCAAACAGGGAGTACCATCCTCCACTTCCAAGTTGTTTTTTGGCACCACAAGACCTTTTTACAAATGTTTTTTCCTTGTATCTGAATGTTATATATAAAATTTACATTTAAGCAGTTCAGTCATGGTTTCAGTACAACCATAGTACCACTGCTGTTTTTGAAGAAACCGCATGCATTTTATAGAAGGAACGTTAAAAAGGGTTTAAAATGTTGTGTAATGTTCAGAGTTGCTCAGAACTTCTGTCAACTTAAACAGATTACCTGAGAAAGGGATTTAACTGCATTCCAACCAGGATTTTACACTGCAACATTCCTGGGAACTAAGGCATGTTCACAAGGAAAGAGAAAAAGAAAGCAAGAAAAGGAGACAGACAGCAAATGTAAGAAGCAGACTCCACGAGTTCCAGCTACTTCAAAGCAGCTTGTATAACCTCCAAAACAACCAACAGAACAGGACAAATTAGGAGCAGCCATTAGCACAAGAGCCCAATGGCTACGTGAGCATGAGAAACAGGGGTATAAACAGGAGTATAAACCCCCGCAGACTGAGGGGCAGCAGAAACGCATTCTCTAGTAGGATGGATGGTCGCCCAATACTTTCAAGGGGAGTTGTAGCGGCGTGTCCACAAATTTTTAGAATGTACCTACAGCTCCAGCTAGAAGTTTAAATCTAGTCTGACCCTTTATGATCCTTAAGAAAGCAGGCCGCAGACAGCTGTGAGCCGTTTCTGTATTTTAACCGTCTCCGCCTGGTGATCTGTTTATCTAGAGCCTTTTTCTGGAAGGAAATAAGCAAAGCAAGCAAGGTATTCAAATGCATGACTACTCAAAACACAAGCAGCCCAGTCTAATTCACCACCTCTCAGAGCAGTCCAGACAGTTTTAACACTGGCTGATGGCTGTCTGGCTCGAAGTCTGAGCAGACAACAAACCAAAATTGTGCGTGGCTGAGTAGGGTTGCGGATTGGCAGTAAAAATGTGACAAAGAAGTCAGCCCCGATCAGAGGGCACCGTTTACTCATTCAGGAAGTGAGCTCAATAAGGTTTTACATAGAGTGCGGCTCAGTGGATGACTCACTCCGCTGCTAACGCCGAAAGCCTGTGTGAGTGTGTATTATTGTATTTAGTTCTCTGCGAGGACCAAATGTCCTCTTGACAGAAAGTCATGAACATCTTGCACATAAGGGACCACAGGACGAAACCAATTGCCTCCCTTAGCAACATTTACCAATTACGTACCAAAACATTTATTTATGACTTGGTTTAGATACAATCACAGTATGTTTGAGCAACAGTTTCACACAAGTCATTCAAAGTCCTAGGAAATACAGCAATGCTGTGCAGCATGCGTGTGTCTAAGTGAAACTGCTGTGACACCTTAAGGCATTTTCAGAAAGTCAAAGAAATCCACCCTTCTGCCTGTGCTTGTGGTGTGTGCCGAGGCAAATGAGTCACATGACCGGAGGGGTAAACCCAACCGCAGCCACCTGATAAAACGTAAATGGCAACTACTTGAAGCACCAGGTGTGAGGAAATAAACATGAGTTTTTCATTACGTCATAATCTGCTTTCCTTTGCAGGCATCATCAGTATTTCTACAAAACTGGCCAATTACATTCTCCAATAAATAAAATAATAGGCACTGGACAGTAGAAGTGTAACAGTATGTGTATAGTTCTAGACGAAGTGTGTGGGGGACGAAGATTGATGAGCGTAATGCGGAACCATATTTCATGACATCAACTGGAACAAACCAATTCTGGCTACTGCCTATTCAAAATAAATTTCTTAGCCTTTTCCTGTTGCATCAAACTTGTACTGTTCCATGAGGTCCAAACTGAAGTGCAATTTTTCATTACACTCCTACCGGGCAGATATTTGGATGTGGTCAATATAAGAAGCAGCTCCTATGTATTTACGGAGCTGTAGAAGAGCAGAATACTTAGTCAGTAGGGTCACAACATAAAACAGCAGCTGATTGTAGGTCAGCTTCTAACTGGGTGCTCACTGATGAGAACGCTCAGAAAACAGCCCACCGCAGTTGCAAGTTTAATGACTCAAAGACAAAACGTACAACATTTCGGCGCAGATTTGTTACAGGATTGGATCAGACTCATCCTTTTCCCTCTTTGGGATTAATGCACAGAGCTGACCCCTACAGAACAGCCTCAGACTAAACTGCCACATTGCGGCTCTAGTGCGGACCATCAACAAGCAACACTGAATACATTAACACATGCAGGAGCTTTATAACACACTTATACACAGTTTATTCCAACATAGACAAAACACTGAATACAGCATATGCTCACACTCTCACACTTTATTCTGACACCAGTGCCAACCCTCAGCCTGCATGGACAGAGATAAGGGATGAAAATAGAGCTGCACCAATATGGAAGCACATAGTTCCATGCCGAGGCCTATATTTGCCACTGCTGCAAGTGGGTTTGGATTTAGTGCCTATTCTAGGCAGGTTTAGCATCTCTGTGATACAAATACACATCCAATTTCCTCCCAATGATCAAACCTGCAACTTTCAAATGATAGAGGCAACACTTAATGGCTACTCAAGACCCCACATGATGGTGAAATATTGAAAGGAAGGGAAAAAGGTGGTGTTTTTGTGCATTAACACAAAACCCTATAATTTGTAATAAAAAAAACAAAAACTCTTTTCAATGCATTAAGATAAAATACTGAAAGTAAACAAAACCCCCCACCCCCACCACTCTCACATACACACCTAGCTAAACCGATTGTTCCTTACACACTCACACACTCTACAAAGAAGCATCAGTCAATAATTGTCTACCTTTCCCCTCAATCAACTACAGGGTTTACACGCTACGCTATGTTTTTTTTCCCCTGGGTGGGCTGCAGGTTCTGCACGTCTTCCATGCTGGCCTGAGTCCTTTCAGGGAGCTCCAGTAAACATTAGCTGTAGGAGGGGGTATATTTAACAGGCCAGAATTGCCCAGTTGTCCCCTCACAGTTAAAACCCACTATTACCTCATACCGGGGAGGTGGGGGGTTTGGAAGATTGGCAATCTCAGAAATGCGTGCATCCAACATTCCGAACCTGACGCAGCTGAATTGCCCCCCAGTAAACAGCCGCCCCGGTTAGGAGCAGAGCGGTGTATATTTAGCAGGTCAATACTGGACCCTTTATCGCTTTGTGCTTAAACGCAGCATTACTTCACCTCCCCAGCTCTTAGCAGTCACGAGTTTCCCTAACGTCGTCTGGATTGGTTCCAACTCCCCTCTGAAACAGAGCCAGCTCGACAGGTTGTGTTGAAGGAAGAAGGAAGCTGATCCCACCCCTTGACACAAAGTTAAGTGATTTGCTAGAAGGAAAGTCTGTTTTATATTTGAAACATGCCACCTTTCCAAAACAGGAGGAGCCTGGAATTCAAGCACATGCTTTGCTGTGCTCAGGCCTCGGTTAAAGCAACAGTCTGGTACAAAATCAAGTCAATGACTGACATGCGTTCAAATTTTTTTATTTATTTAATTTGCCAGAAACTTGGAATTAGGCATTTATATTATTGTATAAAAGATTTTGAAGCAGTTTTTAAGGTTTGGCAGTACTATTTTGCTTGTGTCGAAATATTGTGATCCATATAGTGTAGCTGCAAAGCATCAAAGTATGGTGATATTGTATTTCTAATTGTATTCTATTGGCCACCCATACTTAATACGAGATGTTAAAATCTTACCTTCATCGGAAATAAATTAAAACCATTAAAACGGTACACTTTAATGAATTCATTTATTGTTCACAACAGCACACTAAATACAGATAAACAGGAAAAATTACACGCTCTGAAAAGTAACTTGCAGTTAAGTGCTGAAGACCTGGCAACATCCACAATACGCTCAGAAAACAAATGTATTCTACTGTATCCTGATAACGACAAAGGTCAAGTGATGAGGCAAATGACGGCATGCAGTTGGCACCACTCCAATTGCTGTACATAAGCTTTAACTGCTTGTTAGCTACATTGACCATGTTGCTTCAGACAACAAGACTACAAATTTAGACTACGAAAGAGAACGGTGAAATCTTTAAGATGCTTTAATTGGAAGGATCACTTAAATGCCTGCTTCTACTGATCTATAACCAGCTCTTCAAAAGGCAGCCACCACTTTTAGCAGTTCAGCAATAATCCCCTGATCTAAGCAGTCTAGTGGCGGAAAGTTTTATCAAAGAGAAGACGACTTCCCGGAGGTGGCCCGGTGGTGCCAGCCACTCTGTGTGTGTGCGCCGTCACTGTGGTTATGATAGTGGAGACAAACCGGGACTGCGGTCTGTTTCCCACGGAAACTTCGGGCAGCCACCACAGAAGTGCTGAGTGGAGAGAAGGACCGTTTTCAAAGTGCGCACTCCCCCTGTCCGTCTGTCGGTCTCAGCACAAACAAAAAAGGTGCTTATTCAGGCCAGCCGGCACAGACAAAGATCTCGGCAGTCGGGACACGAGGAAAGGGAGGGGTAAATGGGGGAGATTTGGGGCCAGGGAGTGCACAGAGGGGATTTTTCTCCCTCCTCCCTTCAAATGCTTCTGTTCATATGAAACCAAACTTCAAAAGGCAGAGACAAGTAGTGAACCACCAGAAGTAGAGCTGAGCTTTACAAGGAAATGGGTAAAAACATCTGGGGGCCTTCAGAACAAGCTTAAACCATAATAACCAACGGTCCTCTCTTACCCCACACAGACGATCAGCTAAGAGATGTTTGGTGTCTGAAGTATCTCAGTGTTTACATTTTCAGTACATCAGACTATAAAAATGCAATGTTGCTTTTGGATTATCCAGCAGACTAAGTTAGGGGTGGGCAACTGAGGGAAACACTCTGACCCACCCACTAAACTCTGAAATAAATAGGAGTTAAATTTAACTAACCTTAAGCAGGAAACGCCCCCTAGGTTGTTCCCCACCCAGCTTTAAGTTAAAGCAACAAGTATTTACTGATTTAGCCTGCAAAGCTCACTAGCAGTTATTGGGCTGCCTTGTTGGTTGGACAACTACTCTTCGATGAGCAACATAAATAGTACCTCACCACATTCTGCATCCCTACACTGGCCCCACTGCTCAGTAAGAGATAACTCAGGGTGTTTGTGTGGGGTACAAAGCTACTGGAACAGCTTGAGCGGCTCTAGAGATCACGTGAGCATGTGAGGGAGGAGAGGCAATGACTAATCTAAGACACGTGTGAGCATCTCGCTGAAACAGCCGGAGAATTACCGCCGCTTGTGGCGTTGTCGGGAAAAACCTCCTTCAACCTACTTTCCAAAGCTTAGTCACATCAAGCTGAATGAAAAACATCAGGGGGGGGAAGCAAACAAACACATAATGCTGAGAAATACACACAGATCGGCACGAGGTGCAGCACCGCCCAGACACTGAATGATATCTTGGGTGTATTTTATAAAGCAAACCAACTAACTTACAGGAATACACCAATGCTTTCTCTGTCTGCTGCTTTTGATGGTAGCTGAGGGTCGATTACCATAAACAATTCCAACTAACAAAGAACAGAAAACTAGGGTAAAACGCTGGGTATGATTCACTGATTTTAAAATTCATTCCAGTGAGAGCTCAATTCATTGCATTTTTAAATAAAGTAAAAACAAGAAAAGGCTGAAATGAACCTCAACCAAACACCAGATGTTTCCATGGCCAGTTTGTTAGAGAATTTGCCATGGACACTTTATAAAACACAAACGCTGTGCTTTATAATATCCCAATCGAGCTCGAACCACAAGCTAATAGGCAAACCACAAGCTAATGCTGCATTCCAAGCACTCATTAGAAGGTTGTATATACTAGAGTATCAACCAGTAAATGCAAATTTAAGCTAGTTTAAGTACACAGCCACAAAAAACACCACTGGGTTCAATGTTTTCCCTGATGGAAAAGGAACAAGATCACATTATACACCACTTTTGTATCATCTAGAATTCTGAACTCCCCACCTCTAAATACAAATCCATAGTAGTTTCAGTTTCTGACATTACTCAAACACAACACACAAGCTAATATGCAAACCAAATGTTAATATGCAAACTATATGTTCATACACATTATTCCTGTGCACAATCCACAAGCTAATCTGCAATACGCAACATTAGGAGTAGACTCAATATCATAGTATCATAAGGTGCGTTCAGGCCGCAATTTCCGTTTTAGGCCATTTAAAGAACCAGGCAGGTCATGTCTGTGCCAATCGTAGTCCTGGGTTTTGTGCAGGAAATCGAGACATGTTCAGCGGGCACAAACTGATCGGTGTAATACTTAGGGCCGTAAGCTAATTCGCAACCCACGAGCCAATTCACAGGCCACAAGCTAATTAGCAGGAAACACGTTAAAGCACAGCCCATAAGCTAATACGCAGTCCACAAGCTAACATTCTGGATAATATGCCAGCTAATAAAACAAGATTGTTGCCTTCTCACTACACACAGGGAAACACATCCAAGATACTGTCTATAGTAAAATTGACTATACAGTCTGCCCAACAGTTAATGCCTTCTGATTTTCGAGAACCCACCTAAACTCAAAGTGTACTTAGCAACACACCCACAGTCGCTCACTTCTAGTAAGGAGTTACAGAACAAGCTTCCTTCCATAATAAAATGTTTCCATGTGCGCAAAAATGCACACCGTCCTCAAACTTCAGCATTAGGATTGCGTGGCCGGAGGCTGGGAGTGAGCTCACAGGAAGCAGAGGCATTATTTCAGGAACTGCAACACTGCTCAAAAGCCCTGTTAGCTTCCTGTCTCACGCCCATCATCACCCACAAACGCAAACCTCCACAACATCATACAGAAAAACAAACAAACACTGGCCCAGCTGACTCAGAGCAAACACTGGCAAACTAGCAGCACCAGTCTAGCTTTTCTTCACACCTTCAGTATTCTGAATATATTTAAAGCATATTTTTAAGCAAACTAGCTAAAGTATCAGAAGGTTAGTTCAAATCAACAGCTCTGTTTTCAGACATGGGTATGTGACATTAGTTTCAGCCCAACTAAAGACCCGGATGACTGGCAGGCCGTGTTTGTGCCCGTCCAAAACCTGTTCAATGAGCACAGTAACAGTCTTACTGCTTACATTCAAACAGGCCTACCTTGTGCGAGTAGTGGGGGTCCATGATGCGGGCCAGGCCGAAGTCTCCGATTTTGAGCACAAGGTCCTCAGTGTTGACGAACAGGTTGGCAGGTTTAAGGTCTCGGTGCAGGACGTTGGCCGAGTGGATGTACTTGAGGCCGCGGAGCAGCTGGTACATAAAGAGGCGGGCATGGCCCTCGGAGAGCAGGCCCTGTTCCAGTACCTTGCACAGATCTGTCTCCATGTACTCCTGCACGATGTAGACTGAGTTGACCTCGGTCAGCGAGGTCACATCCTCAGTCAGCCGCCGCCCGCTGGGACCCAGAGTCTCGAACACCTTGACGATGTTGTCATGGTCGAGCCTCCGGATGATCTTGATCTCACGGAGCGCGTGCTTGACACTCTGGGGGTCTGTCAGGATGATTTTCTTCACAGCCACCCGCTTGTCACAGTCCGTGTCCACAGCAGAAAACACCAGACCATTGCCCCCGTAGCCCAAAGGCTTCAGGTCCATGTAGCGAGGGCCCAGGTCGAACCCGTGAATGTTCATGAGGCTTTCGAACTTCTCCGCCATTATTAATTGAAATTTCCTGTTTAAATTCAATGAAGCTGTGCCACAGTTGGTCACAGGTTTAATGGACCAAGTTGTTTTCGATATGGAAAGGGCACACAGGAATTTGCTCTTAAGATTTTGCCCTGTTGATTTCTGATATAAGCATAACACAGAGGGGGTGCCCTTCTGTTTAGCCCTGAAAAATCCTAATAACTAGCTGTGTTTTTTTTTCCTTGCAAAACAGGCACAAGCTATTGAGTGCTTCAGTGCTTCCTTCCTCTCACAGCATTCTAATAGCAAAGCAGCAGGAGGACTATCTGAATATGTTGCTAGAATGTGTCATTATTGTTAAAAATAATAATTTAAAAGAAAGAAAAACTTCCAGGCTTCCTTTTCTTCTAAACAAGGGGGCTTTCTTTTTAATTTGTTTTCCTACTAAACAATTTCTCTCAAATGGAATGAATTTGGGGGCTAATCAATAATCTCTGTGGGTAAATGAAATAATAATAACGAAAGTGTTGACCAGCACAAGCATCCTTACAGTGCCGATACATTCAGTGTATGACTCGCCCTGAGCAGCAGCATTATCCTAATGTGCCTAACAATTATAAGCACAACTTTAGATTAGATTACTATGCTAGCCTTTTCTCCCTTTCCTCTTATCGTCTGTCCTAAAGCGCCGGTGTCAGAAAATGGAAGAGTCAGCCGACCTCAGCAGGATCGCTCTCCGTCACTGATCAGGTGGCTCGAGCTCACCGCAGTCGCAATCAAAACTATCCTCCATTTTACATAGATGTTTCCTGAAACAAAACACAGTAGAAAAACAAATTAGCAATTTATTTAAATATTAGATTGTTGCTTCTCAGGGGGTCAATGTCCAGACCCCCTGTCAGCAGTACCTTCTTGTTGAAGTTATAAAGAGAGTTTTAGCCTGGACAGCTTTCCACAGGGCAATACAGGACAGCCCATTAGAAAAGAGGTCATTCACATACACACACACACACTAACAAAAACCACCCATTTTATTTTAAGGATTAACAAGATCTTAAAACAAGCATGTGAAAAGGCATAATATATAAAAGTCACGGAAGCGTTACATACTGACCCTAAAAACTAAAATTTAAAGGCTTTCATTTGAGTGAGAAGCTTTCACACGCCTAGAAAACAACCCAAATTCTATGTTATTTTAAAGTAGGTGTGTTTGTGTGTGTATGTATAAACCCTAACCGGCTCCTGTTACTCTGATGAGGATGACCACAGAACAAATAACCCCTCAACAGTCTAGACAAGTGTAAACAATGTATAAAATATCAACTCACAATTACGAGTCATTTCCATTACACACTGTGTGTGTGTACTGGTTCCTATTACAGTTCTTCTGGTTGAGCTCTAAAGCACTAATCTCATCCATACAAGCCTGTTTCGCTATGGGCCTTTGAATATAGACAAGATTTTAAGACTGTATTTATATTAAACTGAAACCGATTGTAAAACAGCTTATAAATAAATAAAAATATATACAAGTGCTTTAAAATAGGATATTGAGAGAGGAGTGTGAAGTGTCCCTCACACTTGATTTGACCCTACATGAGATTATTTTAGTGGGTTAAGGGAGGGTTTAATCACATTTCCAGATAATTTCAGTGGCAGGTCTTTAAAAAAATGGTATTTAGCAATAAAAATGTATGTTTAATATTTTAAGAAAGCTACATTCCTCATAATACTGCTTATGTATTGCTCAATATTGTTGTTTTTTCATATAAAATACTATATGTAGGCTTCTGCCTACCAGTGTTGGTTCCCCCATTCCTGTCAGACCAAATCTCCAACTCTGCTGGAAGCCACGGTATCTAACCACACATTTCCCTTGACATTTTTGGCATATTGAATAAAAATAAATAAAAAAAAAAAAAAAAACACTTTACAGACGCAGCAAAACCAAAGAGACTCGCCAAACTTGACATATAACAGCAACACACTGTTTTTATTTTGTAAAGCAAAATCTAATACCAAAGTGGGCTTGGAAAGCGGATTGGATTTCCGTTTGTGTCCAGCTGTGGCTACAAAACATGACCCAAAGGAACATAGTGGTTGGTGTGCGGTAGCGGACAACCCCTTATTCCTGTGGCAGAATAAGAGGCCTTGGGCAAGGCTCCGAACACAACACTCTCCAATACATGTAAATCACTCCTGTATTAAATAATCAGCAAAACACATTTCTGAACTTTACCTGAACGGAAACCCAGTCAAAACTAGACATGTAGACACAGCCAATCAGAGTAAAGTGGGAGGTATGGTGGGTGGGATCTTTACTGAGGCCACACCTACATTTTTTTTGCTAATTATTTTTATTATAGGACCAAAACTATTTGAGAACAGATATAGATCTATAGAATATTCTGAGCTCTGAAGACAAGACACTCTCAAATATCAAAAACCGAAAACCACAAGTCAAAAATGGTACCAAATAAACCGTATCGCTGCTCCACTATAAGCCGAGCTGCTGCTGTGTAACCCAGCCACGTTGCACCTCTTCAGGACGGAAATAGTAGAGCACTGCCCGACCATTTTGTTGGCAAGAAAAAAGGAGAACGCGTGAAAATTACGAGCAACATCCTCAGTTCACAGCACAGGGGCAGCTGTGAACGTGGCTTATAAAACAGGTGGCCGAAGACAGCCGCCAGCTTTCCAGGTTTATATTAACTTAACTTACTCAATGACCAGCAGCTTAGCTGCCCAAGTCATAAGACCAACCAAACGACATGCCAGCTCGCCCATTTAGCCACACCGGGCTACCCAATGGCCCTAGCGGGGTTGTTGGGCGTTCAATAAAGCAGGGAAGACATAAACCGAGTTAATAGGGTCGATTAAAACAAGCCAAACTAAAGAAGCCAATATTTCAGTCACCTTAGAGCCAGAACTAGGCAGCTAGCTCTAGCACTAGCACAGCTAGCTATCTGAACGTTAACGTACGGGAGCTGTCGTTTCGTGTGCATTGCCAAATAGTGCCTATAACTAAAGTTTAACTTTAACGTTATTAGCTAGCTAACCATAAACATGATAAAAGCGTGTCTTAATATGGAAACGATTAAAATAATTGTAGCTAATACGCAGCGGAGAGTTTCACAAGCTAAGCTAGCTAGCTAAATACACACGGAGATATGCTTAAGCCCTCAGCCAGCTGGCTGGGCTTTAATTCAGCTTTAATTAATTATAGATAAATTAAACAATATAATACAGTATAAAATATGAGCGTTTTCAGCTTTAGCGCGGGTTAAACTGTGTTTATGTGCCTCTACAGTCGCCATAGTTACACAGACATCGAGGAAAAACGGGGAAATTCGCTAAAACGTTAACAAATAACATCCTGAAAAGGACGAAATGCCGATTTCAGCTAAACATCGCTGATGTACGTTATTAATACGGTTATTTAAGGCCGGCTTTAACCGTCCTCTTTGTTTTTGGCTGTGGAAAAAAGGGAGCCGAACAAAAGAAGCCCGTTGTTAGCAGGCTGTGCTAACGGCTAGCCCAAACAACCGAGTCCGCCGTTCACGTTTATAGATAGCTAGGTCCGAAAAACACGAACACACAGCATATGTACACCACGACTGTCCGTTAAACGCAAAATAGCGGAGTTGTATACAATAACTTACTATTCTCGTCCGTCTCATTTAGGCTTTTCTGCTAACCGAGTCTGGCCGCACTGCCTCACTCCGCTCCCTCGGTCTTCCGAGACTATTCTAATCGCCATTCACATTATTGAAGCTATGCGGAGTGGGCGGGGCATTCAGATTAGGTGCGACGGTGGGCGGAGCTCTCGGCCCGTTCTATCTGAAGCATGCGTGGGATGATTATTCAGATTAGTTGAGCGATGGGCGGGGCATTCAGATTAGGTGCGACGGTGGGCGGAGCTCTCGGCCCGTTCTATCGGAAGCATGCGTGGGATGATTATTCAGATTAGTTGAGCGATGGGCGGGGCATTCAGATTAGGTGCGACGGTGGGCGGAGCTCTCGGCCCGTTCTATCTGAAGCATGCGTGGGATGATTATTCAGATTAGTTGAGCGATGGGCGGGGCGCTCTCGCTGTAGTCGTGCGCATATGGGCGGAATATACCGGTAGGTCTGAACCGCGGGCGGAGCGCTCTGATCTGTAGCCGTGGAAATGTGGGCCGTCTATGCAAATGTTCGTAGTCATGCCAACGTGGGCTGAGCGGTTGCGTCAGTCATTCACGAACTGGAGGAGCTGCGGTGACGAAAGGATTATGGCGGTAAATTCAAAACTCCAGCAAAACACCTAAACATCAACCTGCTGCGAATTAAGTTAAAGATTTGCCAAAGCTGCGATAATACACCAAAAGTATGCACATAGATTTTAATATTAGTCGTAAATATTAAAGCATCTATTTACAGCTTCTTACTGCCATTGTTATGAAGTTTATTTCTTATTTAGTTTCAACTTCATACACACAGCATGAGTTATGTGCATATAAACGAGGAAGCAGGGGGCATTACGTAGATTATTACAAAGTAATCTAGTCTTATTGTTAAATACATATTTGATTAAAGCATAATGAGCATAAACACAAGTGCAAGTGAAAAAGCACTAGTTTTGCTGGGGGGAAGAGGCTTCAGTGAAAAGACTGCAAGGTGTCGACCTGCCTTTAGGGGCAGAGAGCAACTGCAGCTGGACACAATGTTCCTCCCCTGATCTTCAGGCTTGTTTTACTTATTTAAATATAATAATAATAATAATAATAATGATAATGACAACAATAAAACAATTACAATTGCAATTAGTGATGGCTTTAATAGCAACAATAAAATATTAATTTAAATAAACAGTAATAGTGTTATCAGTGGTGACTTTATAAGTGATAAACAAATAATAATGCATTAATAATAATTCTTTCTGCTTTAATTATAATAATATTAATAGACAATCACATCCATTGTCTATTAATATTGCCAAGATGTCATATTGTCTGTTGTGTTTGCATGCATTTGTCCCTCTAGTAATGTAATAAACAGACCCAGGCTTCAGCCACTCTGTCAGCATTACCTGACGTGTATAATAATCCCTGCATAGCTCTCCGTACCAATGGTCTGTGTTAAGCCCCCTGTGAATAAAAGACAGTCTATGCAACAATCAGGCCAGTTCACCATGTAGCTACATACAACAAGCTGTCCTGTGTTATTTAGGGAGTTACTCACTGCAGCTGTGCTGAGCAGCGCTTCACCTCCTCATGCGTTAGCACGCAGGCTTCACCGCAGCCTGCACTACGTTTATTGGCATTGAGGAAAGCCGCAAGATGACACAGGGCCTCCGACAGGGACACAATAAGAGCGTTTCTGGAATATCCCAGCGGTTTTATCCTCAGTAAAGCTCCGTCACTGTTGCTGCTCGTCCTGCCTGCGCATTTGCTGCGCAATTACCCGTGACGACGCTGCACAGAAACACAATCATATACAGTAGTCCTCCTCCAGCAGACAGACAGGGCTCACAGCAGCCCCGAACAATATACAACACACACACACACACACACACACTGAAAAACACTGTCCAAGTGACCGCACAGCCTTTCTGCGTATGAGCGCCGCTGCAGCTGATGTGATGAATGGACAGCAGTGCAGCAGCAGCAGCAGCAGCGACGGCGCAGGGCGATCATGCTAATGCCCATGTGCTCCAGCCAGCGCTGCAGCACTGCGCATGCGCAGTTTAGATGTACACTACACAGACACACAAGTGCTGATGTGCTATTGTGTATTGGTGTGTGTGACAGTGAGTGTGTATTGGTGTGTGTGACAGTGAGTGTGTATTGGTGTGTGTGACAGTGAGTGTGTATTGGTGTGTGTGACAGTAAATGTGAATGCTGCCATATTAGTGTGTATTGGTGTTTTGTACATGTGTTAAATACTGCTGTGTATTGGTGCGTGTGTGTGTGTGTGTGTGTGAATGCTGCCATACTAGTGTGTATTGATGAGTATGTGTGTAAATGCTGTTGTGCTAATGTGTATTTGCATTTGTGTGGTGTGCGTGTGTGTGTGTGGTGTGCGTGTGTGTGTGTGTGTGTGTGTCCTGCGGTGCTCCTGTCACAACCCTTTTAACTTGAAAGGAACTGCCCATTGACTCTATTAGAAGTGAATTCTGAGTCAGCAGGTTTTCTTCTCTTTTCTAAGTTCAGGGAAACACTTCAAAACACTGTATCTGAGAACAGACTTCACAGTAGAGAACCAGCAGATCTGAAGTTTAAGAATGGAGATTAGCTAGAACAGAGATTTTACTGTTTATAATAAAAGATGCAGTGTGTGTTACTACACGTGAAAATATAAGTACATATATATATATATATATATATAAAGTATTAGTTTGTTCTCATATTGGTCCCTACAAAAACCTAAATACATACACACACACACTCGTGTACCACCATGCGGATAAACGGCGCATGCGCTCTCCCTACAGCACTACTTCTCAACCCTTCCATAAGATCCCCCCACACTGCAGTGTAATTACTATCCTGCTCTGACAGACTGCTGTTAATAACCTAAATCTAATACTATAGGATACACTCAACACCCAATATAATGTTACACTCAGTGGCCACTTTATTAGAAAAACCTACCTTGTGTTTACATTATGTGGCCACTTTATTTAAATACCTTCCATTGTACTGTACATCCTCTGACTGGCCACTTTATTAGAAAGGCCTACACTGTGCTTCCACTCCTTGGCCATTTAAGAGGAAACCACCTTTTTTACTTTCCGTTACTGTCCACTTTATTAGAGCTCCAACCTATTGCTTTCACTCATTGGCCACTTGCTTGTGCCTCCACTATGTGGCCACTTTATTTGAACACATTCCCTTGTACATCCTCCCACAGGACACTTTATTAGAAACAGCTATACTGTGCTTCCATTTACTGGCCACTTTATTAGAAGCATGTTCCTTGTACGTCCACTGACTGGCCACTTTAATGGAAACAAGACCTCTTCTAACTTTCAATTACTTTAATTCACTGGCCACTTCATTAGACATCTACTTTATTAACATCTAGACACAGGGGACGGGTTTCTGATTAAGTGTCCAGGGAGTGTTGAAGGAGTGTAGAACAGGGAGGGTGCAAATAGTGGCTCAGACACACACACACACACACACACTAATCTGCACAGGAATAATCTGGCTGAGTCTTTGGTCACCTGCCTCCGTCCGTCTGTGTCTCTCTATATCCGTCTGTCTCAGCGAATGTCTTCTGTCTCCTTCAGTCCTGTCAGTGCTAAATAAATTACAATTAAAAAGTGTCCCCCTTCATTCCTAGTCGATCAGTCACCTGCTTCATATTGCTCAGTAATCTCTTGTACATGTTCTTAGGTGGTTTAAAACTGTAACACCACTTATCTAACATAAGTGGGCTACAGTATGAACAATGTAAGCTGCAGGATGGCTGCTACTGTTTTTAGCTATGCTAACATGCAGAAGTTTAGTAAGGCCAAAGGAGGGAGATTGTGTAAATGTGTCTTTTCCCTGAACGATTAAAGTGCTGTTACTCTTTTGAGAAAGAAACATCCTGTCTTGTGAAAGACACACTTTTATTGTGTGTTTTGCTCCTTAGGTGTGAAAGGTGACCTCGTTAATGACCCTTCAGTGGTGACACATACGTTGCGCAATCCAAAGGCCGGGTTGCATTACGCTTCATTAAGATTTCAGCAGTGGAAGACTATAAGCAGGTCAGTCATACTCCAGTTATCCCCAGACCTCTATTCACATTCAACTGTCATTTAAAATACATGGCCAGCCGACACTGAGGAACCTCAATAGACAATGTAATGGTAGATCAAGACCAAACGACGCTAGCATAAAGTCAGGGTCACAGTTAGACCTTCTTATTTACTCAGTGTTGTAGGCTAGCTTACAGGGTGAAACCGAGACGTAGCTGGTGAGTTGCATAATTCCTGTGCAACTGTGGAGTCCCATGAAGCAACTGAACAATAATCAAAGTCACATAGTTGTAGCAAGTTTTAGTGCTCATATTCATTTTAGATGATATCATTCTCTCATATAAAATCATGTGTGGTGTGTTTGTAAAGCTTTCATTTGTGTCTTTAGCTCTGTTTGGATCAGATTCGTTTATCAAGGGGACGTCTGTTTTAAAATTCCAGTCCAATGATGAAAACTGCATCCGAACACCAACACAATACGATTACCACAGGATGAGTGAGTATGAGAATGTTCACATTACACGGCCACATAATTACATCCAGCTTGTGACCAAATGGATCCCTTTTACACCTGGTCGTAAACACACCCAGACACATTGAAACTGATACCAATCCGATCCCTCAAACCACTTCAGGAGGAGGTCTGAGACGCATTTGAGCCACATGTTATAGCAGTGTAAACACATTCAGCTCTCCAAGACACATCCCACAACCTAATCCCCTCCCAGTACAGCCCAAAAACAGCAGCAATAAGTGAATCTGCATAGTCCATCCCACACCATGATCAGATTTCAGTCTAACCGGAGACGCATTTGACTACCAAGTGAGAATGCATGTGGCTAAAATCCTAACAAGGATACAATCGGGATACTAGTCACATGAAGTGAGCGCCACTGTCCTGTCATAGGAAGAGTCGCGCCGCCATCCTTGCTACTCTGAGCTTGGCATGTCAGAAACTGCAGAATGTAACTATAGTGAAGCAAGCAGGACGATGCTCACGAGAACTGAATAGCACTGCGTAACCCGAGTCATATATGTATAAAAACCTGTACCATTACTCTACCACCTCAGTCCACATGCTTCTCAATCTCTCAGGATTTACTTTAGGGGTTGCTTAAAATGTGAATTCCACTTCTTGACTATAGGGGGAGCCTAAGAGCGAGAAATGCCAATTCTCACATAATGCTGCTTTAATTCAAGCTAGTGCTGGTTAAAATAGGCTAACTTTAGTTATTAGTGCAAAGTACGCAATAACTGCCCGAGGGTCCTTGGGGAGTGAAATCAGTACAGGGATGTGAGACTAGGCTTTAGCCGATATTGCAATGTAACTTGGTCAAATTTAGAAGTCTTATTGACCGTTAGCTTTACATGCAAATGTTTGCTGTCATTCTGTGTTTGTAAACATTTATTTTGGTAACTCAGCAATTTTAATTTAAATTTTGACCAGAAAGGTTTAACATTTAAGCCCCTGTATGCTCTTTTTAATGATTGTATTTTAACTATTATTAGTAGTTTTTGTGACACATTTTCTATGGACTGGCAGAGAAAAAAATTATGTTGGCCTTTTCTGCTGAACTATTTTTTCTATAGTTTTCGTCTATTGTATTTAGGTTGGCACCTACCTAAATAAAGCTTTGAACGTGATCAGCTTTAAATCCACTACTTTACCTATAACCTGCTTTCCCCAGCAAACAGCATGTAACTACTCCCGTGTTAATCAGCTTTGGTTTGCCAGTCATTTAAACTTCATGCTTGTTTAAACTTTAAAACATGTACACAAACACCAAAGAGGCTGGAGGCTTATTCTCCAGCTTCTTACAGGAATTTTCTATTCCACCTTAAATGGTGCAGAACTACAGGAGGATGAGTGTAGCTGCAGTGCTATTTTAAGGTGGAATCTCAGCTTTGCACTGCAAGATTAGCGCATGGCAAATTACATTTACATTTATTTTAAAACGTATATATGAGTTTTATATTAAATACATATGTTATTATACGATAATATAATGGGATCTATATTAAAAACATGCAAAAACAGCCACTGGCAATCATTCTGCAATCTGACACGCCCTCACAGTTCTGAGTGGGCTGCATCTTGCCATTTTTAGAGCATTTAACTATGATTAAACTGCATTAATGTATACTGAGGCATGTCTGTAATATTACAATAAATATTGAAATATTTCAAACCAGTAGACAGGGGCTTTTAGTAATAACTGAGCCATAGGAGTAGAGGGCCATGAGCGTGGTGGCTGCAGCCATGTATTATTGGTCATCTTAACCTTAGCTAGCTTGGTGGCTAGTTAAGCTCAGCAGTTACCAGGAAATTGTGAAGCGCTGGTTTGTTTGTTGACGGATAAATTGCTGAATTGCAGGAGGGTTTACAGTGCACAATACAAGTGGAATTGTCAGCACATAAAGCCATCCTCAGAAGGTTTATTGATATGAGTTTCACAACAAATATGATTGGAATTGTACGTCAGTGAACATTGTGAATGTTTGTACTGGGTTATCTAGATAACACGCCACTGTTCTGAGAAATACAATGTGGGTTAAAAGATTGCGTTATCACCCAATTTACTGTTTTTTTATGATTTCCTCAGTGATGAGTTGGCTTTAAGCAAACAGTGTTTACGGGCTGACGTAATTTCTGAAGCTCAGCTGTGTACAGAAGGTCAATGAAGATGAGTTTGGTATGTGTAAACTATCCCTTTAATGTCAGATAATTGCATGCTTTGGGTAACCAATGGTTGTTTCTCTGGCTCACAAACACACACACATTTAGGCTCCAGTTCTTCCACTGGTCAGTAAAAGAGAAGGTGGATTATATAAGTGTCACACACACACACACACACACACACACACACACACACACACATACACACACACACACACACACACCCCTTATCTGTCCTGTCTCCAGGAGTCAGGGATTGAACTTAGCGACCAAAACACTAAACCCACTGCAAGAATGCTCCACTGTCTATGCTTTACATAATCTTTGGAGTCCAGTGGACTGCCCACACTCAAACACACGCTCCAGCATCCAGCATTGGACTCACAGTGTAGTCACATGTGTTTACATTTGCTTTGCTGTAATGACACTGTACCCGAGCAGCTCTCTATAATTCTCAAATGAAACCAAATCCTATGAACTGTATTCTCTCATTGTGCTCTTATTTACTGCTGTGTATTTTTCTGTTCTACTGTCTTTTTCACAGAATAAGAATAAGCCTACACTTTTACTGTTACTCTGTTACACCACCAGTGTAATGACGCATCATCTGTATGGCTTTCATTGGTTATACTGTAATTTAAGTACCAAATTTAACACAATGCTTTAAACTGCAGGCTTATTATTCAGCAGGGTATCTTATGGTTTGTTTTTGGGTAATTCATGTTATCATTATTATTCTTCACTGGCCTTCCCAGTCAGGTCCCAGGATCTGAATCCAATAGATCTCTTCCGGGATGTGGTAGAACGGGGTGTTTTGTGAGCAAAGGGCGGCTCTACACAGTTTTAGTATATCCATCCATCCATCCATCATTGATCCACTTCTTCCTGGTCATTGTCATACCCCCTGGACAATGGACAGGGCCAGTTCATCACTGGGTACCACACCCATTCACAACTAGAGGCAATTTGGCATCGCCATGTGTTTAGTAGGAGGTGGGAGAAAACTGGAGGATCCGGAGGGAACCCAGTACCCCAGGCCCCTGGAGCCACCTAGCACTACTATAGTTTTCTAATAACGTGCTGGGTGAGTATACAGAGCTGACCTTTCGAGGCATGGACTCCACAAGACCTCTGAAGGTGTCCTGTGGTACCTGACACCAAGATGTCAGCAGTAGATCATTTAAGCCTTATAAGTTGTGAGGTAGTAGGGCCTTCATGAATTGCATCAGTGACCCTTAGGTGCCCATGACCCTGTCGCCGGTTCACCGGTTGTCCTTTCTTGGCGCACTTTTAGTAGGTTCTGACCACTGCATACCAGAAAACAACCCACAAGACCTGCCTGATGTTTTGGAGATATTCTAACCCAGTCGTCAGAATTTGTCACGATCACGATTCTTACACTTGCCAACTGTTCAATCTTTTAACACAACACCTTCAAGACTGACTGTTCACTTACTGCCAAATATATCCACTACTTGGCAAATGCCACTGTAGATGAAGATAATCAATGTATGTGTTTTCTGATAATGATTCCCACCCTTTCACCAGAACATCAGCAGCAGCAGCAGCAGCACACTTTCAGGAAGGAGTCAGGAGTTAAACATAGGTTGGAGTTAGTCAGTCAGTACAGGAGTTACGACCTGCAGCACTTGCACTGTGACCGTGTGTGTGTACAGTCTGTTCCCTTAGTAGTGTCTCAGTCTGCCACTGTAAAGCAGATACCCAACTCTCCAAATACCCACAACACACTTGAAGGAGTGTGTGTGTGGATATGTCTTGTGTTCTTCAGGTATATATTCTATTGGATGTTTCCTGGACTCTCTGTTAATGACTGTAATAATGTAATTACTGTTGTTCTGCTTGTTTGTATTTTACATTATTTGTGTTATTAATTGTTTTGCCAATAATGTAACCAGCAGCCATCCATTCCAAAAACACTCATTAACTTCACTTCTGTCTGTGTGTGTGTGTGTGTGTGTGTGTGTGTAAGAGAGAGAGAGATGGTGTGACTTAGAGACTATTTGTGAAAGACAGAGACTGTATGTGAGAGAAAGAGACTGAAGAGAGAGAGAGGCTAAATGTGATAGACTAAATGAGAAATGTATAAGAGAAACTAAACTGAGAGTATATGTAAGAGAGAGCCCAAATGTGAGAGATCAAATGTGAGAAACTAAACATGAGAGAGAGACTAAATGAGACTAAATGTGAGAGAGACTAAGGGTGAGAGACTAAATGTAAGAGAGACCAAAACGTAAGACTAAATGTGGGAGAGACTAAAGGTGAGAGACGATATGTAAGAGAGACTAAATGTGAGAGACTAAACATGAGACACTAAATGTGAGAGACATAAATGTGAGACTAAACATGGGAGAGACTAAATTTGAGACTAAACATGTGAAAGACTAAATGTGGGAGAGACTAAATTTTTGACTATATGTAAAAGAGAGAGTCTATGAAATATGAGAGACTTAGTGACAGAGGTCATATGAAAGAGAGAAAAAGACTAAATGTGAGAAAAACTGAGACTCAGACACTGTGAGAAACTGTGAGAGAGACATATTAATAAACATACGAATATTTACGTTTTATTTTGATCACTTTTGCAATCAATATTTTCATCACTATTCATATTAATCACTCTTTTATTTGTTTTTGCAGCAGTTGATTATTATAGTGCTGCTGAATGCAGCTGAATCCGAATCTCTCCAGTTGGGAACAAGTGTGAGTGTGTGTGTGAGGTTCCTGAGGGCTGTTCTTGTTCTGTATTCTCTTATGAAACACTTGGAAGTATCTTTTCATCACCACTCACCACTGAAGCAGAGAGAGAGAGAGAGAGAGAGAGCGAGAGAGAGAGAGAAAGAGACATTGACTTACCATGCAGGAGAGAGCCTAAGGTATCCTGCAGCAACATTTTCCAAACTCTCAGTTATTAATCCATACAAGTGCAAAAACAGGGTCCACAGTGGTCGGTAATATCCAGTGCGGTAACTCAAAGCGTCCAACAGCAGGTTGGAGGTCAGTCTGAGTCCAGTGTGTGTGAAAGTGTGTGACCATGTGCAGTAAACTGCAGCAACTGAGCTTCATACTGGGTTAAATATAGGCCAGGGACAGAAGGGGTGGAGCTTCACCTCTGTTTGGACCTGCCTGTCACAGACTGGCCTATTACAGACCTCAACAAACACACAGTCTTCTCAATCACTTACACACACACTCTCTGACAGAGAGAGAGAGAGAGAGAGAGAGAGAGAGAGAGAGCTGGGCTGATCTGAGCTTATTAAGCTGTTTTGTAGAAAATCCTACAAAATAATCTCAGCAGCTCTGAGTGAAACATTTTATTCTCCTGATTAACTCTTTCCACCACAGTGCTGCTCATGCTCTGCTGTATATCGCTCCGATAGAACCCTAGAACCCATGATTGTAGCTCTTCTCATTTAAACACAACCTTTAAAGGTGCTCTAGAATGGAGAACTGTATTTACCCTGGCATTGTTGAATAATGAGAGTTTGGTGCGTGGAAGCAACACTGACGCGTCCTTCTTGAAAAGCAGTAAACGAATGTACGTATAACAGAGCAAGAACACGGGCCAATTACAAACCCTCAAAACTGAGCAGTAACAGTGTGGATTCATCCAAAATCTACAGACACCCAGCCCAGTAGTGAAAGCATTTAGGGTGTTTTCATACTTGTCCAGAATGCACAAGCCCATGGCCAGGGGCGATTCTGGGCTCGTTTGAGTGAGGGGCTCATTAGAACTAATTTGCTTTCACGCAAAATGATTCTATACAAACCGTGAATTGAATGCGCATTTTCTAACGTCACTTTTCTGCATGCAAAATACTAAGGCCTAGGTTAATCCATTTATTATTTGTCTTTATTTTCCTTGGATACAAACATGCAGGCGGCAAAGAGCGCCATGCAGGAACATCTGCAAATAAGGAGCCCTTCTGGAGAAGGTTTTTAGCCATTCAAATGATAAGTTGAAGCAGTCACGTGAAAAATGTACCAATCACGCAACCCCACATGCAGCACCTGGAACGGATAGCTTCCACACCTGCAGCAGAACGCATCCACTTGAAGCAAACCCCAGACCACTGATTTCAAGGGGAGTTCCCAGGCTCGAAAACCGAGGAGCATGTACAAAGAGCAATGGTTCACGAGACGTTTATCACAGAGGATGCGTCCGAGCTTGCTGTATAGGGCACGTTATTTGAGCACAGCCACATCTTGGGTTTGCATCCTTGGTAGGGTTGGACGGTGTAAGGGTGATACTATATACTGCAGTATTTAAAAATGTTAACGGCATCTCAAAATGAGGATGTATTGTAAAATTATGACAGGGTGGAGTCGCTGTGGGAGCTCACTAATCGGTGATGTTACTCTCTGAAAACATGTGGTAACAAAACCAAAGCCTGTAGACACCCCCGCAAAACCTTCTTTTAACCCCTGTGTTTAAAGAGATGGAATTAGTGACTAAGTGAGTTTGAGTCCAGTTAGTTAGCATTGTTAGCCTAGCATCTGCCGTTGCGAACTAAAGAAGCTCATTTTAGATATTAGACATGTCTTGGCTAATTAGCTGAATTTCGGTCAGTGATCAACCATATTCATGTGGTTTTTTTTTTCAGATGTGTTCCTTCAGAGCCTGGAGCAGCCAAGTGACCTTATTTAGATTATAAAACAGGGTCCAGATATTAAGATCCTGTTGCCCTTGAACACACACACACACACACACACACGCACACACACACACACACACTCACACACACACAAACACAGCTATCTAGTTTACAATTTGCATAAAAATCCAGAACTGATTTTAACGTCTGTGGATAATAAATTACAAAGACAGCCAGGCGTGAGAAACGCAGGTTACGACTGACTGTTATTAAATGATAAGTCAGAAATACTTTCTGATGGAGCCCTTTGTGTTCATTTCTACAGCTATAACACAATGCACTGCTTTCAAAGGGAACAATAGCTTTCTTTAGGGTCAAATTTGGGTAAATACTGTGAGACAAATGCGATTAATCGTGATCAGCTACACTAAATAATGTGATTAATCATGATTAATTATTGTAATCATTTGAAATCCTGAAACAATACATTTATTTTGTTGCATTTATTTTGTTGCATGTGTGTGTGTGTGTGTGTGAGAGTGTGTTTTACATTCTTGGCCGCTTTGGATGTTTACGAGGGTCCTCAGTTATAATTGGAAAGTTTTGTGTGTCGTTACACATGCTAAGGTCATCTCAGTCTGTGTGTGTGTGTGTGTGTGTGTCCGTCTGTGTGACAGTGATGTCACTACTACCCTCTACCTCTCTGCTCATGCTCAGGAGCAGCCATAGGAATGTGTACAACACATGATCGAGTGTGTGTGTGTGTGTGTGTGCATTTGTAAATACACCGCTGGAAATCAACAGGTCTTTGTAGCAGGTTTATATAAATAGTGTATTTGTGGTACATTACACTTTTTATGCATCTGGGCTCATCGCTGCAGTACCTGCCCATTGGGTTCTATTGAAAGTGTGTGAGTCAACTGGTTTACTGGTTACAGCTGGGATACCATCGCAGCTTGGAACAGCAAAGCAGTTACCCCACAGCAATCATCTGGCATACCACAGTAATGGCTCATCATTATCCTGGCAACCATTTGGGAGACCACAGCAACCATTTGGGACAACATAGCATTGCTACACTATGGCTGCACAATCCCTCTGCGTTTTCTTCAGGAAATTCACTTTTCTAGGAAGATAACTCATCTATCTTGTGAACCTCAGAAATGTTCATCAATTCAGCCACCGTGTCTTCTTCTAAACACTGTACACAGTGCGCTGTGCTCGGGCCAGCTTCTTTTGTGACTAGCTTGCACCTGATAAGCCAACTGGCTAGCATTTAGCTTGGTAAAAGACTGGCTAGTATTTATTTTGGTAAAAGACTAGAGAGCACCTAGTTTGGTAAAAGACTAGTTAACAGTTAGCTTTGGTAAAAGACCAGATAGCAATTAATTTGGTACAAGATTGGCTAGGATTTTAGTTTGGTAAGACTAGCGGATAGTTAGCAGAAAAGCTAGCATATAGTTGGGTAAAAGACAAGCTAGCATTTAGCTTGGTGAAAGACTAAACAGCCCCTAGCTTTGGATAAGACTAGATAGCACTTAGTTTGGTAAAAGACTAGCTAGTACTTAGCTTTGTAAAAGACACACTATCACGTATATTGGTAAAAGACTAGCTAGCATATAGTTGGGTAAAAGACTAGCTAGCATTTAGCTTTGTAAAAGACTCACTATCACGTATATTGGTAAAAGACTAGCTAGCATATAGTTGGGTAAAAGACTAGCTAGCATTTAGCTTTGTAAAAGACTCACTATCACGTATATTGGTAAAAGACTAGCTAGCATATAGTTGGGTAAAAGACTAGCTAGCACTTAGCTTTGTAAAAGACTCACTATCACGTATATTGGTAAAAGACTAGCTAGCATATAGTTTGGTAAAAGACTAGCTAGCATTTAGCTTTGTAAAAGACTCACTATCATGTATATTGGTAAAAGACTAGCTAGCATATAGTTGGGTAAAAGACTAGCTAGCACTTAGCTTTGTAAAAGACTCACTATCATGTATATTGGTAAAAGACTAGCTAGCATATAGTTGGGTAAAAGACTAGCTAGCACTTAGCTTTGTAAAAGACTCACTATCACGTATATTGGTAAAAGACTAGCTAGCATATAGTTTGGTAAAAGACTAGCTAGCATTTAGCTTTGTAAAAGACTCACTATCATGTATATTGGTAAAAGACTAGCTAGCATATAGTTGGGTAAAAGACTAGCTAGCATTTAGCTTTGTAAAAGACTCACTATCATGTATATTGCTAAAAGACTAGCTAGCATATAGTTGGGTAAAAGACTAGCTAGCATTTAGCTTTGTAAAAGACACACTATCACGTATATTGCTAAAAGACTAGCTAGCATTTAGCTTGGTGAAAGACTCACTATCACGTATATTGCTAAAAGACTAGCTAGCATTTAGCTTTGTAAAAGACTCACTATCACGTATATTGGTAAAAGACTAGCTAGCATATAGTTTGGTAAAAGACTAGCTAGCATTTAGCTTTGTAAAAGACTCACTATCACGTATATTGCTAAAAGACTAGCTAGCATTTAGCTTTGTAAAAGACTCACTATCACGTATATTGGTAAAAGACTAGCTAGCATATAGTTGGGTAAAAGACTAGCTAGCATTTAGCTTTGTAAAAGACTCACTATCATGTATATTGCTAAAAGACTAGCTAGCATTTAGCTTGGTGAAAGACTCACTATCACGTATATTGCTAAAAGACTAGCTAGCATATAGTTGGGTAAAAGACTAGCTAGCATTTAGCTTGGTGAAAGACTCACTATCACGTATATTGCTAAAAGACTAGCTAGCATATAGTTGGGTAAAAGACTAGCTAGCATATAGTTGGGTAAAAGACTAGCTAGCACTTAGCTTGGTGAAAGCCTAGACAGCACCTAGTTTTATCTTCAGTTAGTTTTGCTTTTTTAGTTAGTTTTGCTTTGCTTTAGTCTTTTAGTCTCTATCTGATTTTGTGGGATTGGAATCCAGTTTGTTACCAACATTAGCCTATCATGTCCCATTGGAAACTAAAGAAGAAGCTCATTTCAGATATTAGACATGTCTTGGCTAATTAGCTGAATCTCGGTCAGTGATCAACCATGGTCATCTGATTTTTTCTCTGAAGTGTTCCTTCAGAGCCTGGAGCAGCCAAGTGACCTTATTTAGATTATGAAACAGAGTCCAGATATTAAGATCCTGTTGCCCTTGAACACACACACACACACACACACACACACACACACTCACAAACACAACTGTCTAGTTTACAATTTGCATAAAAATCCAAAACTCATTTTAACGTCTGTGGATAATGAATTACAAAGGCAGCCAGGTGTGAGGAACGCAGGTTACGACTGACTGACTCTCAGTCAGTTATTGCTGCGTGTACACTCGGGTCAGAGTTGTAGACATACATGCTCCACATCGACTGTAGGAGCAGCAGTGTTAAGTGGTTTGCTCAAGGGCATAAGGGTGGTCTGCATGTATGTAAGAGTGTTTTCATGCATCCACACTCTTGCCAGTGGCTGCAATGGCATTAGACATATACACTTAAACACTGTCTGTTTGAGAACTTCAGTCTTTCTAAAATATTTTAATACAAATATCAGAACACTCACATGTATGAAACCCTGTAAAAGGTTATAAAAACAGATAAAACACAGATGTTGCAAAAGGGGCCTGGGTTTTACATCTGGAGAATCTGGGAATATGAAGAATTGATATGTGATGTATACTGCAAACTTCACAAACATGTTCCATTCCAGCCTCTGGACTTTGTTCTGAAAGGCTCACTGCCTTACCTGTGCAAAAATGCTTTGGTCCCAAAAAGAAATGAATAACATACAACCCTCCTTATTATACTAGTGATTTTCTCTAATTTGAAATGATATTTAACCAAGTTGAATAAATGCAATAATTGTGATTTTTTTAGATGATAGATCTACTTAGCACAAAGTGAGACCAGTCAGGAGGCTCTGTGACACTCTCTCATCATGTGCAATTCCTCATTAAAGTAAATCAGCTGAGCTGCTGGTGGAACTGAACAAATCCATACAGTGACTGGAGTTCAAAGAGAAGATCAGCACCTAAACATGTGATCTTCTAGCTGAGTTCATCTAACTGTGTTCTGAATTCTTCTAACTGTGTTCATCTGTTTTCTCTAACTGATCGTCTAACTGTGATCCTCTAACTGTGTTCATCTGTTTTCTCTAACTGATCTTTTCAGTGTGATCCTCTAACTGTGTTCATCTGTTTTCTCTAACTGATCTTCTCAGTGTGATCCTCTAACTGTGTTCATCTGTTTTCTCTAACTGATCTTCTCAGTGTGATCCTCTAACTGTGTTCATCTGTTTTCTCTAACTGATCTTCTCAGTGTGATGCTCTAACTGTGTTCATCTGTTTTCTCTAACTGATCGTCTAACTGTGATCCTCTAACTGTGTTCATCTGTTTTCTATAACTGATCTTCTCAGTGTGATCCTCTAACTGTGTTCATCTGTTTTCTCTAACTGATCTTCTCAGTGTGATCCTCTAACTGTGTTCATCTGTTTTCTCTAACTGATCTTCTCAGTGTGATGCTCTAACTGTGTTCATCTGTTTTCTATAACTGATCTTCTCAGTGTGATCCTCTAACTGTGTTCATCTGTTTTCTCTAACTGATCTTCTCAGTGTGATGCTCTAACTGTGTTCATCTGTTTTCTCTAACTGATCGTCTAACTGTGATCCTCTAACTGTGTTCATCTGTTTTCTCTAACTGATCTTCTCAGTGTGATGCTCTAACTGTGTTCATCTGTTTTCTCTAACTGATCGTCTAACTGTGATCCTCTAACTGTGTTCATCTGTTTCCTCTAACTGATCGTCTAACTGTGATCCTCTAACTGTGTTCATCTGTTTTCTCGAACTGATCGTCTAACTGTGATCCTCTAACTGTGTTCATCTGTTTCCTCTAACTGATCTTCTCAGTGTGATCCTCTAACTGTGTTCATCTGTTTTCTCTAACTGATCTTCTCAGTGTGATCCTCTAACTGTGTTCATCTGTTTTCTCTAACTGATCGTCTAACTGTGATCCTCTAACTGTGTTCATCTGTTTTCTATAACTGATCTTCTCAGTGTGATCCTCTAACTGTGTTCATCTGTTTTCTCTAACTGATCTTCTCAGTGTGATGCTCTAACTGTGTTCATCTGTTTTCTCTAACTGATCTTCTCAGTGTGATGCTCTAACTGTGTTCATCTGTTTTCTATAACTGATCTTCTCAGTGTGATCCTCTAACTGTGTTCATCTGTTTTCTCTAACTGATCTTCTCAGTGTGATGCTCTAACTGTGTTCATCTGTTTTCTCTAACTGATCGTCTAACTGTGATCCTCTAACTGTGTTCATCTGTTTTCTCTAACTGATCGTCTTACTGTGATCCTCTAACTGTGTTCATCTGTTTTCTCTAACTGATCTTCTCAGTGTGATCCTCTAACTGTGTTCATCTGTTTCCTCTAACTGATCGTCTAACTGTGATCCTCTAACTGTGTTCATCTGTTTTCTCTAACTGATCGTCTAACTGTGATCCTCTAACTGTGTTCATCTGTTTTCTATAACTGATCTTCTCAGTGTGATCCTCTAACTGTGTTCATCTGTTTTCTCTAACTGATCTTCTCAGTGTGATGCTCTAACTGTGTTCATCTGTTTTCTCTAACTGATCTTCTCAGTGTGATGCTCTAACTGTGTTCATCTGTTTTCTATAACTGATCTTCTCAGTGTGATGCTCTAACTGTGTTCATCTGTTTTCTATAACTGATCTTCTCAGTGTGATGCTCTAACTGTGTTCATCTGTTTTCTCTAACTGATCTTCTCAGTGTGATGCTCTAACTGTGTTCATCTGTTTTCTCTAACTGATCTTCTCAGTGTGATGCTCTAACTGTGTTCATCTGTTTTCTATAACTGATCTTCTCAGTGTGATGCTCTAACTGTGTTCATCTGTTTTCTATAACTGATCTTCTCAGTGTGATGCTCTAACTGTGTTCATCTGTTTTCTCTAACTGATCTTCTCAGTGTGATCCTCTAACTGTGTTCATCTGTTTTCTCTAACTGATCTTCTCAGTGTGATGCTCTAACTGTGTTCATCTGTTTTCTCTAACTGATCGTCTAACTGTGATCCTCTAACTGTGTTCATCTGTTTTCTCTAACTGATCTTCTCAGTGTGATGCTCTAACTGTGTTCATCTGTTTCCTCTAACTGATCTTCTCAGTGTGATGCTCTAACTGTGTTCATCTGTTTCCTCTAACTGATCGTCTAACTGTGATCCTCTAACTGTGTTCATCTGTTTTCTCGAACTGATCGTCTAACTATGTTCATTTAACAAACATATTAATAACCTTACTAACCAACAGCACATTCTGACTAGTGACTTTGATTATTTGGGTTTATTCTAATGTTATAAAGCACTTAAAATCTCCACACAGTTTGAAGCCAATTGTTTGGTGTTTTTGCTGCTCTTACACATCTAACTGGACTCATAATTATCAGGTAATTATGAAGCCCTTGGCGAGATGAGTCAGGCTAATTTAAGCAGAGAAAACACTTGAGGGTCTGGCAGACCCTCATCTGCAGCCTCTCCACACACCACCTGATCAACAAGAAACTACTAATTAGCTTCATGGACAGAACCCATTTCTTTGTTTGGGTGTGTGTGATTCAAAGAGACTTTTATTGCTAACAATGTAGTGTATTTTCTGAGGAGAGAGAGAGAGATTTGGGGGGGGGGGCATGTTCTGCTGTGTAGTGTTTGTGTTCTTGACATATCTGTTGTTTGTGAATGCGGCCATTAAGCAGTGTGACCATGTGGTGTCATTAGCAGATACCTCTCTGTCTCTCTCTTTCTCTCTCTCTCTCTCTCTATCTCTCTCTCTCTCTCTCCGTGACGAGCCCAAACACCTGCACTTTCACTGCTCTGATTAAACTCTCTAATTTCTCTGCTTGGGTTTCAGACGGACGGAGCTGTGAAAGTGAGATGGCAGAGCATCACTGAGCCACAGTGTGTGAGCTGATCCAGACTCACCGTAGCTCTCAGCTGGGAGTCGAACATAATACCAGTTAGTGAGATCTGACGAACTTGAGTGAATGCATGCTTTAAACTCAGTGAAGTCTCTGCGATTTGAGTGGAATTGCACTGCAGTGATTTATCAGTTTCTGTAGGCCATAAAAAGACACACACACACACACACACACACAAACACACACACACACACCCTGGATGTAGACAGCGGGTCAGAGTCTCAGACACTGTAAAACTTTCACTAAACGGATGTCTGCAGCGGTCTCGGATGAAACGGAGCCGCAGAAGTGTTGCGCTGCCCTGTGCTCTATTGACTTTTGTCCTTCACCGCTGCATGCACCTCGGTGGAGCACACTGGCGTCATCGCAGCTGCCAATCATTACCCTGCCATCACGCACACACATAAACTGGAAGACGTGTGATAGCTCCAACAGGCAAACCCCCGGAATTCAGTCTGGTTTTGTTTGAATTTATTCAGCAATTTGTTTTTGAAAGGGGCTATAAAATGAAAAACTGTATTTTCTTGGACAGATTGAATAATGAGTGTTCAGTAAATGAAACTGACGTACCATGAACTCCAAACACTGTTGTGTTCTCCTTCAAAAGAAAATCCAGTCTAACCAATACAGAGCAGGAAAACAGGCCAATTGCATAAACCCTGTAATCTACCAGTATTTACACCCCAAAGTTTACATAAACCCTGTCCAGTAGAGAACCCCCTATTGAAACCCCTAGTGAATCTGTAAAATGCATTGGTGGCAGCAGCACATCACCTCCAGACTGCAGGGTTGCTATGTGAACCAGGCCTTGTGAACCAGGCCTTGTGACCGCAGGTTTTCCTGTGAAATGGAGCAAATAGGGATCCATGCTAGAGGAGGCAAATAGGGATCCATGCTAGACTAAAAGCTAATGCTAGCCTTTCACCATCTCTTCTCTTTATCATCTGTTAACTGAAAACCAAACTGGACTACCTCCGCTAAACCAACCTGAAGCTAAACATATTTAGAAGGAAAAGCATTGCCATATTTAGTGACTGGTAAGACTTGAGAAAACCGAACCCAGAGGATGAGAGTAGGGGCAAAGCTGAAAGCTAATGAGCTTCAATCTCTGTAGCTTGCTAACAGGGTCTACTGGTAGCTCTTGAGATTTTCATGGGAGGTGTGCAGGGAGGAAACTCTTGCTGTCAAAAAAACATCAGGGCAAGTCTAAAGTTGGCCAGATAACGGCTAACCAAAAGCCAGAGTGGATTCTTAGTCTGCGTTCTTGTCTGTCCTTGTGTTCTTGCCAACTGACAGCAGCTCAAGTACTGTTCCATTCAAAAGTTTGCATCTAACCAAAATCCAATACAGTCCAAATGTCTGCATGCATTCCTGTTCGGCCCGTGTTATCGAGTATGCATGAAGAGGTGACTAATGTGGACTTGCCACAGCCAAATATCCCACAATGCACTACACACCACACTGCTATTCCACTTGTAGAATTACCACACATCGTCCTCCTGTCCTCAGGTGCATGTACTCGCTAGTTGATCGTTGCAAAGGCCATACTACAAGGCATACTAGTCTGACCCTGGCGTACTTTGTTTTGAGAATGGCTTCAGGACTCTGGAGCAACGTGCTTTGGACAGATGAATCTTGAGTCTTGTGTAGACTCTTTCTGCATGTGGCAGGAGCTACCTGTAGGTCCTAAGATATTTCCTCAGTTTTATTGGTTTAGTTTTTGTTTAGTTATATTTCCTCATTACCACCTTGTTGAAATAAGGATCAGGTCAAATTGTTGATATATTACAATGTTAATAATGTTAATTTTATAGGATGTCCTAATTTTTCCACATGACTGTAACTACTGCATTATTATTACATATAACTACTTGTATAGGTGTAATACAGTACAGTATGTTACCACACAGCATCCCCCTTCCTTGGTGTTGGACTAGCTTTGTGACTATATATATATATATATATATATATATATATATATATATATATACATCTTAAATTTGCATCTCTACGTGTATGGCAGCCATTATTTCAAACAAAGCGTTTGAAAGAGTTACTTGAATTTTCAGACTATGAATGGCATAAAGTCACCCAACAGCAATGGCAATGTGAAAGACTAGTGGAGAGCCTGCCAAGACATGAAAGCTGTGATTGGCAGTCAAGGTTATTTTGCCATAGTGGTTTTTATATTCTCTCAAAGTTCAGATATTAGTACAGTGTTGCTTAAATCTGAATAAAATGTCTGTGCATTATGATTATTATAATCATTTCTTTGCATTATTTGAGCAATTGTTTTTGAGCAGTTGTCATTTCTACAAATAAATGCTCTATATAAAAATAGGAAATACCAAGGATTTAGGTTGTCCATGGTTTATGAAATACAATGCAAATGTTTATTTCCCTAAAATAGTATAAATAGTACAAATAGTATATAAATAGTAAAACCAGAGAAACTGATCATTTAGGGTGGTCTCTTAAATTACTTATATACATACAACACTTTGACAAGATATAAAAACAGGCCTGTGTGTGTGTTTGTGTGTGTGTGTGTGTGTGTGTAGAGATGCCGCCCGCAGCAGTGATGGAAGTGACAAAGCTTTCCTTTTTAGAGTGTTACATAATTCCCTCTCTCACCATCCCTGCAAACCACTCTCTCACTCTAATTTCCACTCTCTGACCTTCAGCTCACAAACCCCAATTTACTGCTGACGCACACACACACACACACACACACACAGAGCCGAGCCACCTTATCATACATCAGATGTTCCAGATAAGATGGATGGCACAGTACTGTTCTCCGCCTAAAACAGAAAGAATCTGTTCTGACTGTTACACACTCCTCCTGGACCAAACGCATTGTGTGCAAATGTCTGACGTGACCAAATGTATAGTTTTTTTTTTAATCGATTTAGTGTTAAGGCTTGCCACTCAAAACCCGACGAGACAAACTGTGGCGTAATACTGGCGTAAAAATGACTGATTTAATAGCAGACAGCGTTTAGAAGTCAATGCCATTTGGGCTACATTGCCATGAACCTAAATAACCAAACACTGTCCTCAAACTGGACGGAAAATCTCAAATAAGATGGACTGGCTTCTGGAAGTAGCTCTGCTCTGTATGTTAGCTTATGTTTATAGAGAACGGCGAGTCATACAGTGTCAGCTTCTATTACTTGCTAAATTATCTGCAGAGCTCTCCTTATTACATGTTTTCTTTTAGATGATGCTGTTATTCACTGTGTTGCTATAAAGTTTGTCCATGATATTCTGTTACATATAAAATATCAAAATTGTGGCTGGTTGAAAAAATACTAGTCCAGCCACCGTTAGCTATCATTGTAGCCTTAGCAGAGCAGCTCAACATATAATATGTAATATTTCTGAATTGTCAGTCAGATCTAAATATTAGTGTGAAACTGATTTTGTCTGTATGTTTGTCCATGTACATTTTGTAACTTCGATATTTGGAGTCTGACAAAACCCAATCAACAGTGCGTGTGTGTGTGTTTGTGTGTGTGTGTGAGAGAGAGAGAGAGAGTGAGAGAGAGAGAGAGAAAGTAATTCACTCCCCAGGTTAAGCTCTCTTAATCACACACACTCTCTGATGTCCGTGTCTCTGTTGTGTCTTGTGCTCTAACCCTAATCCGAGCCTATAAGCCCTGATGCTCTGAGGACAGATCCGTCCTGCCTGTGTCTCTCCTCTGTGGCGTTCTGCTGAGCTGCCAGACTTCACCTGTTATGTGACACATGACTTCACCTTTAAATGACTTTATAATATGCTAATGTGTTATATAATATCATATAACATAGTGTATGTAGTGTATCAATGCAGTTTTATCCTAAGATTTTAGTTAAATCTTAAATAAAAAAAAATACATTGCAGTTAAAGAAAAAGTGAATTTTGTTTCTCATGTTCATAACCTTTTAATGAGTAAGCGTATAAATGCTAGTTTTACCCTGTATGACTGTGTAAATGTTGGTAATTGATGTTTTAGTTTTAGTTTGAAATTGTAGTAAGGAATATTTAGCTTTAGATTCTAAAGTTTTAATTTATACAATTTTGTTACTGATATTTTAGTTGCTAAAATTGTAGTTGCTGGAGTTTTGGTTTCAGAAATGTAAGTTAATGTTTAAGTTTTGCATTCATCATTTTGTTTTTCATTTGTCGTCAAAGCATTTCACTCCTAGTTTTACCATCTAATAATGTGTAAATATTTTAGTTGATGTTTTTTAGAGCTCAGACGTTTCAGAAATTGTAGTTAATAATATTATAGTTGTTTTAGTGTCAGAAGTTTAGTCATTGATATTTTAGTTTCAGAAATCTACTTAGTGGAGGTTTAGTTGCTGAAATGTAGTTGTTGGTTTTTGTTTCAGAAACTGAAGTTTGTTTTAGCTGAGGTTTTAGATACCAAACCTTAAGCTGTTAAATTGTAGTTGGGGTTGAGATAAAAGATAAGACTAAGAATAGCAACATTTCCCTAGTAACACATAATTCAGTGTATTGACCGTGTGTGTGTGTGTGTGTGTGTGTGTGTGTGTGTTTGTGTGTGTGTGTGTGTTTTGTCCCACTACTTGTTTGTAATGGCAATGTTCCACTGTTCGTAGCTGACCCCACGCCAGGCCTGCTAAGTCAGCCTACTGATCAATCAGCCGTATGGACCCAAACTTTGACTGGGAACAGCTGTAATGGGCAGTGAGTGCAATGCAACACAGGGAGGGACAACATCCGGCTCTAAAATCTGGGTCATGGTTAAAGGAGTAGTTCGGCCCAACAGCTAAGAGTTCTTTACAGTGTCAATTCAAATGTTCAGATTCGAAGCATTTTCACTTTCACTGGAAAGGAACAGGTTTGAGAGGAAGAAGGATACTTGAGAAGGTCTTTAAGGCATCATCAGTTTTGTATCTGACCAAAACACTAATCTAAAATAAATAGTAAATCTAAAAACACTGTCTCTTAACTTTGTAAATGCTGCTTTGACATTTTTTAATAGTTGTATTTCTCCCCCTCTGTCTGTCCATATTTCTCTATTGTTCAAGGTTTAACCCATCTGACTAAAACACCTCCATGCAAAGGCAGGTCTGTTACATGCTGGTCCAATATCAGTTATCTCCAAAATGTAACATGATCTAAACAGTGTGATATGGAATAAAAAAAAAACATAAGTCCAAAATCTGAAACGTCTTGCGGGTTTTTGCTATAGTTGCCACTGAGTCAGCAGAAAATGGTGCAGGTTTCAGTGCTGGAGTACACTTATGCCCGAAGGCAATCATAGGTTACGCAACTTGCTCCAATGTGTGTACATATTTCTGTACTCAGGTAACGTAACAGCATAAACACGCTGTTGACATATTACATCTGGGGTTCTCTTGTCTTTCATCTCCAAGAACACCTTAACAAGGTAATAAAAGTTCACAAAGCACAGATTACTGTAACTGGCTAAAGCCAGCAGGAATTTCCTCCAGGCCCTGCTCACAAATGTGTGCTTTCGTAGGTACCTGTGAGGTTGGACAAGCTTCACATAACACTGAGAAACTTTTCAACCCTAATAAGAGACTGTAGCCCCACCTCAGTGTATATCTCAATACCTACATTTAGAGTGTTATTAATATTCACCCTAATGAGAGACTGTAGCTCCACCTCAGTGTATATCACAATACCTACATTTAGAGTGTTATTAATATTCACCCTAATGAGAGACTGTAGCTCCACCTCAGTGTATATCACAATACCTACATTTAGAGTGTTATTAATATTCACCCTAATGAGAGACTGTAGCTCCACCTCAGTATATATCACAATACCTACATTTAGAGTGTTATTAATATTCACCCTAATGAGAGACTGTAGCTCCACCTCAGTGTATATCACAATACCTACATTTAGAGTGTTATTAATATTCACCCTAATGAGAGACTGTAGCTCCACCTCAGTGTATATCACAATACCTACATTTAGAGTGTTATTAATATTCACCCTAATGAGAGACTGTAGCTCCACCTCAGTGTATATCACAATACCTACATTTAGAGTGTTATTAATATTCACCCTAATGAGAGACTGTAGCTCCACCTCAGTATATATCACAATACCTACATTTAGAGTGTTATTAATATTCACCCTAATGAGAGACTGTAGCTCCACCTCAGTGTATATCACAATACCTACATTTAGAGTGTTATTAATATTCACCCTAATGAGAGACTGTAGCTCCACCTCAGTGTATATCACAATACCTACATTTAGAGTGTTATTAATATTCACCCTAATGAGAGACTGTAGCTCCACCTCAGTGTATATCACAATACCTACATTTAGAGTTTTATTAATATTCACCCTAATGAGAGACTGTAGCTCCACCTCAGTATATATCACAATACCTACATTTAGAGTGATATTAATATTCACCCTAATGAGAGACTGTAGCTCCACCTCAGTGTATATCACAATACCTACATTTAGAGTGTTATTAATATTCACCCTAATGAGAGACTGTAGCTCCACCTCAGTGTATATCACAATACCTACATTTAGAGTCTTATTAATATTCACCCTTAATGAGAGACTGTAGCTCCACCTCAGTGTATATTGAGGGTACCTTGTGGCTCAGGGGCCTACGAAACAGGGCACATCTAAAATGTCTTTTTGAGCTTCCCACTCATTATTCGCAACTTGTGAGGTTGTAGAGTACCAGCATGATCTGAGAACCCTTACTAGAACAACACTGGTGTTACTTTACTGAAAACATTGATTCCAGATGTTTGAATAGTGACATTCCTTCTGTGCTGAAGTGGAAGCTGTTCTGGAAGGTGAATCTCCAGGAGGAAGGTGATTGGAGATGTTTTTTTGTTCCAGGTCCTGTTGTGTGTTTTCATTCTTGGTCTCTGGCCGTGGGATACCGCTCTTTCTGGCTTCGTGATAAACATGTGCTCTGTACTGGGGTGAAATTCCTGCCCTTCACACAGTTTGGAGTGTTTTGTGTGTGTTTGAGTGTTTGTAAGAGTGTGTTTATGTATGTTTGGCTGAAACCGCTCGTGGTCCCAGGCTGTTTTCCTAGCTGAAGCCCGCTGCTGTATCATTAAGAAAGCAAAAAGCTAAGAACTGAAAATAAACACAAACGGTGCATTTGAATAACGTTATGGCCTATTGTTGCCATTATTACAACATAAAACTAGATTGTTTAAAAAAATTGTTTAAAAAAATGCCTCTATATGCAATTCATTATTAAATTATGTTTTCATAAAGTTGGATTGGGTTAATATAAGGGGCCTTAAACTAAAGAAACTGACATTTGTTCCATTTAAAACACTGTTCCACATCAGTATTGTTATAAAGTATCATTATACATTTATAACACTTATACAGCAATGTATACAACGCTATTATAAAGGCATCATGTACATTAATAACACTGTTATAAAGGCATCATATACAGTTTAACACTTAAAAAGGCATCATATACATTTATAACACTGTTACAAAGGCATCATATACATGTATAACACTGTTATGAACGTTTAAGACAGCTAGTTTATCAGTTCTATATATTTCTGAGTTAGTACAAAACTCATAGTACTTTAACTTTCGATACCGAAATACATTGAAAATCAAGTTCCTTTAAAAATTTTATAAAATTAAGGCATTAAAACCTTCCATAAATCAATGAAGAGTTTTCTCCACCTTAAACATTCCATTACATGGATATGAGACCTCATAACAGTTTCTGTCCAAGATTTGTCAAAATTTTTTAGAAGTTTTTAAAAGCAGTTTTTGAACAAAGCTTAATGGTCACTATTGAGGTAATAGTCATGTTGCCCATTAATATATATTACAATTAACAACCTGACAGACAGCGTCATATATTTTTAATTATTTACATTCATAGATAAGCATTATGCAAGGCAAGCAGATTTAAGAAGACTTTATTTATTAAGACACTGCAGTGAATTCAGCTCTTGTAGCTGAAGTTCATTAAAGTTCACTAAGTCCTGCCTCCTGCAGATTCGAAGCTGGAGGTTTTGTTGAATGTACTGAAGCTGTTTCCACAGCACTCTCGGGTTCAATAGGGCAGGCTGAGGGATGATCAGGTTTCTGTTGTAACTCTTCAGATAGGACAATGATTCAGGGTCATTAGTGTCATTAGGGTCAATCATAAAAGCAAAATTGATAACAGTGTGCGCAATAAGCACAAACTATACACACCAGATAAGCACTATTTGTTATGTACAGTTGCAATCTAAAATGTTCAGCCCCATTGCAAATGTACAAACTTCCAGCTGTTTGCAATAAACCAGTCCAAGACCAATTTATACAGCTCAACACAACGAATAGTGCCCCCAGTGTTTGTTTTCTCCAAATTCACACAAAATCACAATTTTAATGACAACTGCAGTCTCTGAATTATTCAGCCCCTTCATGACAAGTGTCTTTAGTGCTTAAGAGGGCACCCTTCTACTGTGATAACCTGCTGCAAATATGATGCAAAGCCAGACACAAGTTTCTGGCAGCGTTCCTGAGGAATCTTAGCCCATTCCTCATGAGCAGTGACCTTCAGTTCACTAAGATTTATGGCTTTGCGATCTGCAACAACCTTCTTCAACCCCCCTAAACATTTTCTATGGAGTTCAAGTCTAGCGACTGTGATGGCCACTTGTGAATCTTCCAGGTCTTCTTCTGAAGGTGAGGTATGCTTGGGATTATTGTCAATTGGAAGGTACAATGACACCCAAGCTTCAGCTTCCTCACAGAAGCATGACGTTTCCTCCCAGGATTTCCTGATACTTGATTTGATCCATCTTGCCCTCCACAAGCTGCAGGTTTCCAGGGCAGACATAAAAGTTTAGGGACTGGAACTTGGAACTGGAACTTTTTGGGCCTCTGGATGAGTGGTGTGGTACATCGTAGATACTGAATAATTTATAGTAAAAGTCTGGATAATACATATTTAATACTCTGTAAACAATGGATATTGAGTAATACATACTGGATACTGAATAATTTGTAGTTGAGATTGAATAATTCATATTGGATTCTCAATAAAGCAGTAGACACTTAATACATACTGGATACTAAACAATTCACAGTAAATATTGGATAACACATATTGGTTACTCAATAAATCATAGTAGTTATTGAAACATTCAAACTGGATACTGAATAATTCATAGTAGATACTTAATAATTCATAGTAATTACTGAAAAATTCACACTGGATACAGGATAATTTATAGCAGATACTGAATAATTCATAGTGGAGACTAAGTAATTCATGATAACTTATACTAGATGCTAAATAATTAATAGAAGATACTAAATAATACATATTGGATCCTTAACAAACATTAGGTACTGAATAAAACAAACTGAATACTTTCCAGTAGAAACCTAGTGATTTCTACTTGATTCTAAACAAAACTTCAGATACTATTTAATAACCTCATAATTTATTATTTCATCACACAGCTGCAGAGTGTATTGTTTTTCTGGAAAGAGACATTGCAGTAAGCCTAAATGAAGTTACTTATTATGTAACTCAGTGTATATTCAGATCACGCTTATGATATTTACTCCTCACAGTCAGAGTGTTGTATTTTTCTGTGGTGGTCAGGATGTTCTCATCTCTTTGTGGTCAAAACATCAGTAACAGGACAGTACTGACTGTACATAATTCATATTACGCAACCCTGACCCTGCGTAATCCCGGACCACTCCACTCCCTCCCTCTGTCTGTGAGCTAAAGGGTTGGCGCAGGTTCGTTCAGAAACAGCTGATCAATACTGATGAGTGGGGCTATTTTTAGCTGCACATCATCCCACTGATGACCACCCAGTGATCCAGGTATACCTCTCTCTCTCTCTTTCTTTCTCTCTCTCTCTCTCTCTCTCTCTCTCGCTCTCTCTCTCCAATAGGCTTAATTAGATACTTGGGACCAGGGAGGTGGATAGCTGCGCAGACTTGTGGTAGAGACGTGAACAAGCTTGAGATGGAGTTATTTCACAGTAGATTTGTCTTGTCAAAGCTTGGGGTTGCAGAGTTTGGGAATATTAAGGAATAAAACTGAGCAAAACTGTATGTGAGACAAGCAGCAATAAATGCATCATAATAATATTTAAATACTGCAAATCTGCAATGATGTGGAAAACAGTCTGTGTATTTGTTGATCAGAGACTGGAGTGTAAATGTTAAATATGTACAGGTGATTCATAATGATAATGACTATTAGAATATGGATGATAAAACAGCATGTACATTTGCTTTAGCACATTTCTGGGTTAGGGGTTAGGGCCTAAACTACTAAACTACTTTCTCTCTCTTCCCTATTTTCCTCAAACCCTTGTTGATTTTCCCTTTTCTAGCCTTAAACCCAGGATAAACTGCTTGTTTAATAGCAAATCCAAAGGAATGAAATGTGTAAACGGAACACATTATTATTACATACTATTACTATTACTGTTTTGACTATTTAAATAAAGTCGAATTAATGCAGTTTTTCTTTTTTGTTTACTTGCATGTAAAAACTAATTTTTTGTCAATGCAGGATTTCAAAGTCATGATGGTAGGAAGTGAGGCAGTCGCAACACTCTAGAGCTGTAAAACCGTATGAGTTTTGACTCCCAGAAAAAAAAGAAAAAGTGGCTTAACTGACTAACTGCTTACTTGTTGAACCACTAAAGATCATAGGTTCAAATCCCAGTAATGCCTCAGTGCTCTGCGATAAGCAAACCCCAAGTCTGGGGCAGAGCTCTATCCTGTAATTTTAGCAATTGAAGCCAGAGCACAAGGCAACATCCACAGCAACATTTCAGAGACTGTAACACTCACACTGTACTGTTGACCTCTAAATTAAAATGCTAAAAAAATGCTAAAAATGCTCAAATAAAAAATGTTGTGAAATGTTACCTTGCACAATTTGACCTGATTGTTTTTTTTTTGCCCGGTGCAGACGTACTTCAACCTGATCAGAGCAACACGCTCTGAGTGTGTGTATACGTTGTGTGGGAAGTTGTATTGCAGATGATTTGATAAACATTAATAAACGGTGCCTATCAGCGGCATATCGGTTGCTTATCGCTCTCGTTCAGGTTGTATAACTCGGTTTAGTCCCAGCTGACCTTCAGAATAGGACTGGTGAAACTGGCGCTTCTCTAACTTCCTGGAATCTCATGGGCTGAAATGGTCCTCAGTGGTCAGATAACGCATACAGACATACGCACACACACATACGCACACACACATAGAATACAATAGAGTCTTTGAGTCCTAACCTTCACCTTAAAAAAACAACAAAGCAAACTGGCAAAATGCACTGCAGGAAATATGCACGAAAGAATGTTATAAGTAGGTTATATGTATATATATATATATATATATATATATATATATATATAGTTAGTATATGACATGTATGAGTACAGCAGCAGCAAATATGGGCTCACCTGGTTTGCCACCCATTCTGTATCACATGCCATCTGCTCCAGTGCCACTACTAGTCAGTGGTGAACCATGACTATTGAGAATTTGGCCTCCGCGTTTAACTCATCCATGTACACACACACATACACACTAGTGGTCAAATATGCACAGTGACAGTGAGCATATGTGCCCGGAGCAGTGGGCAGCCATTGCTGCGGCACTCAGGGAACAGAGAGGGTGAAGGACCTTGCTCAAGGGCCCAACAGTGGCAGCTTGCCGAGATATTGAACCTACAACCCTCGATACAGTAAAAATGTACAATTTTTTTTTCATTTTGAAGAAAGTAGTTGAGATCTTGTGTGCTGAACAAAGCTTGGTTCCCGCCTTCTCCTGGACGCCCCCATCAGCCAGCATAGTGTGGATGTGTTCAAATCCATCACCAGATCACCTGATTTAATCATAATCAAACACTTATTTACCAAACCAGGTGCTGGATGATGACTACAAATAGGACTCCCATGAGGAGAACTTTGGAAAAGTTTAATGAACACAGTGATGACAGAAACATGACCTTTTATGTGAATGTCATTAGTATTTATTCTAATATTAGTGTTTTATTGAGTAAATAAACACTTACTGCCCAGATAAGGAGCTTTTTTGCATGGATATAGAAGCTTTTGTAGATGCTTGTAATTCAGTCCAGCAGGGGCGTTAGTTTAAAGGCTTTAGTTCAAACCTAAAGTGTGTGACACATCTGAGAACGGAGCAGCAGTTAAACATTGTGCTATGAGTCAGTGTTAAGTCACACCACAGAGTGAGGTGAGCAATTTATATGTGTGGCCAACATGGAACCCAAGGACAGAACTCTGTTTCCCAGTTGGCCTAACTAGTTCCATAAAAACAACGCAAGCAGAAGAACAAAAGCAGGAATTTCAAGAACAACTGAAGAACGTCTAGAGATGCAGTGGAACATTAGTCATCAGCATTTATCAGTACAGGCATCTATCACAACAGAATGCAACTAAATTCAGAAAAGGAACTAGGAGCTAAATGTTAATGGCTATAATGCTACTATGAACAAAGGCCTCACTGATAGATGGGAGTTGACTGGATGTGTTAGCATTAGAAAACACCCAGGACACAACAAATCCATCAGAATTTTTTGTTGAGTACATGGAACTGAGTGAGTTACTGCCCACCGCTGCACAGGAGGAATTTTTTCAGCACTTATCAGAGGCCCTAGGACACCTTTACATATTGAAACCTTCGTGCAGTTTTAGTGTAGAAGAGTTAAAGAGATTTTGGCCACACAGTGGAAGGGATTTGCTCTTTCAGGTGATTGGCCTGAAGTTTTTCAACATTCTGAATTCAGTCATGTGACCGGTCAAACGCAGCCCACAGTAATCAGCTGTGCTGCAGTGAGAGCTGGAGCTGGTATTTAAAGCCTTGCAAAGTGCTGAGCCAACAGCTCCACATTGAAGATCAGCACTGCGGTTTATACATACACATGCACACATACCATTGAAGAGCTAAAAGACAATAGGTTGCTAGGGTGTTGCCAGACAGTTGCTATGGTATTTTAGGTGTTGCTCAGTGCTTCTTATTAATCACAGTTATTTGCTTTACCGGTATCTACTAACCAGTACCTATGGTATCCTAGATGATTGCCTGGGTTTATTAGCTGCTTACTATAGTATCCCAGTTGGTTTCTATGGTAATTTAAGTGTAGTTTGACTGGTAGCACAGGTAGTTGCAATCTTGTTCCTAAATGGTTGCTGTGGTGTTCCAGATGGTTGCCAGGGTGTAGCTAGTGAAGACTGCAGTCTCTGGTGCAAGTAGGGGTGACGATGGGGTCAGTGGACATTTACGCTCTTAATTAAGGCTCCTTTATTAAGCTGACTGTAATACAGTGCATAAACAGAGTCATAATTGAGTAAAATCCAGTAAATATTACTTTACCACCTCAGTCCACATGCCTCTTTCACCTGCAGTGACGGTACTGTATCTCTCAGCTTGTCCAAAAAGGTGTGTCCTTTAGGGGTGGCTCAAAGTGTGAATTACGCTTTCTAACCATAGGGGCAGTCCAGGAGCAAGAGCTATACATTCTCCATAAAGCTGCTTCTCAATCAACATGCAGCTCACTTGCGACTTACTAACGCAAATCTCCATCTCTGAGGAGTGCATGTCCAAAAACTTTGTCCCTGTGTACCTGTGGCTTTTTTGCCAATAAAGTTTACTGAATAAGCTGTCGCCCCAAGAAAGGACAATAGCTCTTATTAAACGAACAATAGCGCTGTATTCATTGTTCTGGGCTTCTGTTCTGTGGCGCTGAGCAGTTGTAAGATTAATTCTTCAGTCTCGCTGTGCGATGGCGATTCATCATAGGAGCCGGGCGAACGTGCTAATAAACAAAGCTGCACCATCGATCATGCTGATGAATGCAAATCAACCAGGCAGGATGAGGATGAGCACAGGGTGTTTTTGTTTGGTCTCTGTTTCTGTAATTAACAGAAAGAAGATGATGAGAGCAGAATGGTAGTGTGTGTATATGTGTGTGTGGGGGTAATTTTCCAGGCCTGTTGCCAACTCATGCCAAGCACTGATCCTCAAGGTGTGGCTGTGGCTCAGAGTGACGCGGACTGCGTGCTTGGGTTTCAGCCTAGCCTTCACCTAGGGTGTGTGTGTAGCCTAGCGTTTTGTGGAGAGTGTGGCCTCGCTCAGTCAGTGTGTGTTGCCAGGTTTATCAAATTGTTGACCTGCAGTTGTGCTGAACGTAAGGATGTATTGTGTGGAATATCTGACAGGCTGAGGTGTGATGAGTCTAGTGTTGCTAGAAATGATTTTCTTACCATGTCAATTCTGACTAGTGTTGGTTTTGTCTCCTCATCCAGTGGAAATATCACTTTTTATTGTTTTGTTTTAGTGTTTTGATGCAGTTATGAAGCACCACCTCATACACCACAGCTACATACTACTACAGGTTTGTTGACTGGATCGGCAATCCAAGCATGTGAGAGACACACTTCTATACTGCTATCCCCACTGTACTCATGACTGCATATCTAACTGTGGTTTTCCTTACACCCTGTTTAGTGTGAAAGTGTACAGTTTGGGACGCAGCCATGATGATATGATGACACTATTGGCTACGCTGCCCCCCACAGATTCCAGTGGTACTGCTCAATTCTGTCTGTAGCTGTAAGCGTTCAGAAAACATGCACAAATACGGATTAAATTAACACAGAGTATCTGTATCTGTGTTAAACGTCGAGCATAAATGAGCCTTCAGACGTGCATTTGTTTTAAAGTGTATTATATAAAGTACAGAAGTCTGTAATTTGGGATGTAGCCTAAAACTAAGGGAAATGGCACCTATGGCCTATGGAAAAGCAAGTTATATTAGCTTACTGTGATCACCATTGTTATATCACGCATGTATGACAGAACCAACGCATGACACTTTAATGCTCTGTGATCTTTTACTGGAGCTCTATTCGTTGATTGCTTATAGCAGCGTCTGAAACAGTCATTTACCCATTCGCTAATCACAATATAGATCATTCTGCATAGAACACTACATAGGGTAGTAGTAAGACAGACAGTTGCTGGCATTCAAAATTCACAAAATGTTATTAAAAATGATCTACACTATTAATGCAAAGAATATATTTTAAAAGGATTGGCATGTGTGTGCCAGGTCAGGAACTTGACCTCATGAAAAACTGAACATTTTAGGAGGAAATGTTTTATTGTAAATATGGCTCCCGTGTCTGTATAAATAGTAAAATAGTAATACAGATTTTATGCCTGAGGTCGGAAAATAGTGTTTTTAGAGGATTAATATATCTTTCATATTGTAGATAAAAAGACTGGCGCTTGTTTCATAGAATTACTCCCCTATAATTATGCCCCTTTCACTTGCCAAGGCAGCATTTTTTGCAGTGTGAGTGCTGAGTCCAGCTCTTTAGGGTCTGGGTTCTTGTGACAGCTTGCCTAAGTCCCTGAGCAGCAGGTGTTACCGCACGTCTTATCACACAACACACACTGATGCCACAGCAACAGCCCTTTGAGGCTGAGACAAGGGGAGGGGAGGGTTGAATGAGAAAGACAACAAAGTGAAGCATGCCGTGGCATCAGTGTCTGTTGTGTAAGAGGTGAGGTAACACCTGCTATTCAGGGACTTGAGCAACCTGTCACGAGAACCCAGACCCTAGGAGCTCAACTTAGTGCTCACACTGCACAAAATGCTGTGTAAGCATCATAAATGCAGAGTTTAACATGAATCAGTGTGTTCACCATGTTGCCTCATATGACAGACCAGTTCAAACAGGCTGGTCTGGTTTTAGGTGCAAACAGGCAGCTTTCAGCCTGTGTCCTCTCGCCCATGTAGAACAGTGGAACCGTGTTCTCTACACTGTAGTCAGTTCTTACAGTCCACTTAATATATTCATGCATCCATCCATATTATCCACCTCACAGGGTCGAATCATTGGGCGCAAGGCAGGAATACTCCCTGCCCAGGGTATCAGGCCAGGCCGTCACAGGGTACCACAAACCCATTTACTTACACACTCATACCTGGGGGCAATTTAACATAGCAAACTAACCTAACATGTGTTTTTGAGAGTTGTGAGGAAATGCAGACACAGGGAGAACACACACCAAACTCCTCACAGACAGAGACCAGAGCGAGGTTTGAACCCACAACCCCAAGATCTGGTTCTGAACAAGTTATTGTCTTGCAGACCATTAAAACCAGTTAACTGTACTTTTGTGGGAGTGGACAGGTAAAATACACTATATGTCTAAATGTTTGTGGACACCCCTTCTAATGAATGCATTCAGCCACTTTAAGTTGTACACATTGCTGACACAGATGTGCAAATGCACACACACACAGCTTGTCTAGTTCCTGTAGAGAAGTACTTCCAATAGAATAGGACTAGCAGATAAACATGAACCTATTGGCACTATGCGTGATGTCAGACAAGGGCTAAAGGGGTATAAAGCCCCCCAGCAATGAGCTAAGATGTGTAAAGTGATATGGAGTGAAAATAATAGCAACTTCTGTAACAGCAGAGAGCAACTCTTACTGCAGCAAAGCACTGATTACTGTGGCAAACTGTGTGTGTGTGTGTGTGTGTGTGTGTGTGTGTGTGTGTGTGTGTGTGTGTGTGTGTGTGTAGAAAACCAGCATCTGTGGCAGAAGAGTGTTTGTTTTATACTGGGGTAATGTTAATGTGTGTGTGGGTGCGTGATGTGTAATGAGTGCTAATGATGTCCCTGTATGCTAATGTGTGTCTGTGTGTGTGTGTAGGTGTGTTTGCATGATGGTCCTTGCCATATAATGCCATACAGCTGCTGGTACCCAATCTGAATTCTGCTGCTGCTAATTTCCAGAGGTGCCTTGCACTTTACTGTACCAGCACCAGTTAAAATAGCAGTTGCAACTGGGATTAAATGTGGTCAGTTTTTAAATACTTATAACCTTTTATTTTGATTAAATAATGAACATGAACAGTTAAAAACATAACTTAAATTAACAGCTAAACAACAAAAAAGTAAAAGAAAAAAAAACAGAAACAAAACACTTCCTGAAGTGTATGACTGTTGAATGACTGTGTATAATATGTACATTATAGAGCATAACAGAGCACCCACTATGCTTCCTGTAGTGTATTACACTCTGTCAGAATGACTGTATGGATCATATGAACATTATAGAGCATTACAGAGCGCCCCTTACGCTTCCTCTGGTTTATTACAATCTGTCAGAATGGCTGTGTGTATTATAAGTACATTATAGAGCATTACAGAGCGACCCCTATGCTTCCTTTAGTGTATTACAGTCTGTCAGAATGAGCATGTAGCTCATATGAACATTATAGAGGTCTTTTGATTGTAAGTTAATGGTGTAAATGGTCCATAAATGAAAAGAGGTGAACCACCAGCAGCTGACGCATTAACCCCTCTCATTAAACTGATGCTCAGTGGCGTAAGACTGGTGTGAGTGGGCAGTTTGTAGGGCTTTGGTGGGAAAATCTGAGGAAGCCTTTAAGTTCCTCTCCTGTTACAGCTTCACACATGCCCGCACACACATATGCACACACAACCTTTAGCCTAAATACCAGCGCTGGAGAAGCTGTTCTAAAAATGCAATTAAGGTAGCAGTTACTCTCCTCAGGGAACTTCTAAGCAGCAGCATTGTTAGCACAGAACAAACACTGGAGAATTAAGTCCGATACATTCAAATTAGCTGTAGGTATTTACTGCAGGTAAATACTGAATACACTGAAATGCTGTGTATAACAAAGCTATCTGTCTGGCTTAATGACAGTGCACTGTGGCACTGTGTTTCCCCTGCTTTGAAATGAAGCTTCATTAATATTAATAGTAGAAATTATTAGATAAATAATACATATAGTTGCTGCCTTTTTAGTTTTCCACTAAACCTAGGAGGCCAATCAAGCTAAAAAAGAGACAGAGATCCGGGTCTGAGCCTCTTTTGAGCAAGCTAGTGGCGACAGTGGCAAGGATAAACTCCCTCAGATCGAGAGGAAGAAACCTTGAAAGGCACCAAAACTTAAAATGAGAAACTATCCTCCTCTGGTCGACACACAAATGTCCAAATCATCACAGAGATGTTTGTGGAGAGATTACGCCGTAATCTCTAATAGACTTGCTTATGTGGTTACTGACACTGTATGATGTGAACAAAGTATGTGCAAAAGATGCTGCTGCTATTGTTTTAGCTGATTTAGCTATATCATGATCAGTGATGCTAATAAGCTTCTATAAAGTCACATTAGCCTTGTAGCTCCAGCGCAAACCTGCAAAGAAACACCAAACATGTCCTGTTTTATTCTCTACATGTGGAATGAAAGGAAAATTGTAAACTTCTATGCTATCTATGTCCTATTCAAATGATTTTGGATGTTGAAATCATGTGGGAATACATTAAGTTTATCCATATTTTATTTTAATTATTGTTTCATTGCCTTTTGTAATGGTCACATAGTGACGATACTGCTTATTAAACTGCTTATTCAGGATAGCTGAGGCAGTTTGTTTGTTTTTGCCAGTCCGACTCTTTCTGAGGTAACTTTAACTTTAACTCTGGTGGAACTACAAGGTAGGAGTTTCCAGTAAAGTGGCCAGTTAGTGCAACTAAGGGGTAGATGTTTCTAATAAAGTGGTCAATAAGTGGAAGCACAAGGTAGGTGTTTCTAATAAAGTAGCCAAGAATAGAAGCACAAGATTGTAGAAGTGTAGAAGTGGAAGTGAGTGGAAGAACATCCTTTCCCTCGGAGAGGGTTAAGGGCCAGGTTTCAAATCCACAACCCTGTCATTAATAGCCCAGTGCTCTAATGGCTGAGCCACCACTTTCCCACTCCGAGCAGATGATAGGGTGGGAGATTTGCTACACATTAAATTTGCTGCCTCTTTGGAAACATATGCTCTTAAATAATGTAAATAATAATCATTAAATCAAACCTCATTAACATCATTAATTCAAACTAACATGTCATTCAGCTAATCCTCATGCTGTGCTTGTGTTTTCACCTGCTTCAGAAGACCAGTCTGACTGAATGTTGCTGAATGATGCAGGACTGACGGACACCTGAAATATGGTTTGTTTTTTTGTTTGTTTTTAAACAGGTTTCTATAGAAACATATCTCTGATCTGCCATTTCAGGTGCCCTGAGGTCGCAGTCCCTGTACAGCTCAGGAATATCAGGAATACACAGCCCATTGATTCAGTTTCTTTTTGGCAAACTCTGACCACGGGTTAGAGTTCAGTGATCCAGATATCCCTGTAGCAACCAAATAAAGGTTGTATAACAGCTTAAATAAATCATGCTGAACATGAGCTAATAGCCAGCAGGAAAACCAATTAAACACGATTAGCCTGAGTATAATATTCCTTTGTGCAATCTACCTAATGTTCAGAGCTCTATATCAGTTTAGACAGTAGTTCATTATTCCTTTTAGCTATAAGGTGGAGCTAAAAGGACAGTATTTCTAATAAAGCAGCCAGTGAGTGGAAGCACAAGGTAGGTGTTTCCAAAAAAGTGGCCTTTGAGTGGAAGCACAAGTGGCCAGTGAGTGAAAGTACAAGGTCTGTGTTTCTAATAACGTGGCCAGTGATTGGAAGCACAAGTTAGGGGTTTCTAATAAGGTGGCCAGTGGAGGCACAAGGTTGGGGTTTCTAATAAATTGGCCAGTGAGTGGAAGAACATAGTAGGAGTTTCTAATAAAGTGGCCAGTGAGTGAAACTACAGGGTAGATGTTTCTAATAAAGTGACCAGTAAGTAGAAGTACAAGGTTGGGGTTTCTAATAAATTGGCCAGTGAGTGGAAGAACATAGTAGGAGTTTCTAATAAAGTGGCCAGTTAGCAGAAGCACAAAGTAGGCCAATAAACATTCCCGACCATCCCCTCTGCTTGTGCCCTTGAGGGAATCCCTACTGCTGTCTGGCTGAATCACCTGAAACAGCGAAGCCACTTTTACTCCTGTTGTTCTCTACCAAAAACACTGCATTCACTCACTGTCCATGCACATCACCAAGTGATTAAAGTTCAGAGGCTGACCTTATGGTCTCAGGTGCGCACGCCATAGTGGTGTGATGGTGGGTTGAGTGAGGTCAGGTAAGGAAGCGGACAAGGAATGACCCGATGCTATTTATTCACACTTCCTTTGCAAAAAGAACAGCGGGCAGCATCTGTAAACACACACTGCTATTAATAACAACTGTGTGCTTCAGAGCTCCATTATCAGAGAGAGAGAGAGAGAGAGAGAGAGAGAGAGAGAGAGAGAGAGAGAGAGAGACAGGATTGTAAGGAACACATACACACTCTATTATGCATAAACGTGTGTGTGTGTGTGTGTGTGTGTGTGTGTGTGTGGTGTAAATGTAGTTTAGCAAAACTGTTGGAGCCCCCAAATCTTCTTTAGCTGCTTAAACCAGCTAAAGTCCAGTGTAAGGTCACCGACCACCTACAGGTCACAGGTTATGAAACTGTTCCAATACAGGGCTCTACACACTCTCTCACACACACACACAGACTGTGTATAATACCCTTATAGTAGTGAGCATTCTGCATATACACACACACATACAAACTGTGTAAAATGCCTTCATAGAAATGTGTATACTGAACATACACATGTATAGTGTGTGCACACACACCGTAATAACATATAGATACATGTATGCTGCACACACACCTTACTTAGAATTGGGCACACATACACATGCATATGCATAGTGCACACAGCGGTGTTAATTGCCTTATATAAACAGCTGAGCACACACACACACTGTAGTGTTAAATGTACATTACATAAACACGCATACATACACACACTCACACACACACACACTCACACATAAAAGTTGCTGACCATGTTTTCCACTGCTGGTTACGTGTGGAGTGTGTGATTATGGCCGTCAGTAATGAAGCCTGAATTATGAAGCCACCCAGACTGCAAGCCAAGTCTAATGACAACCTCTCGAGTGTGTGTGTGTGTGTGTGTGTGTGTGTGTGTGTTCTCGTTCATGCTGTGATGAAACTGCTAAAAGTAGGTCAGGAGCTTCTCTATGTTAAACCGAAGGACTGGGTTTCATTTGCCTTTGCTTGAAGGAGTCAGTAAACGTTCACATCTGCTCTCGGTGACCCAGACAGGGGACAGTACATTCAGAGAACTCAGAACGCTCAGTGCACCCCCCTTCAACCCCCACCCCAATCCCCCTCAAACCCCACACAACACTCCCACAATACACAGGGCACAGATTAGTACAGTGCTGTGGAACTTTCTCCACAGCGATCTGCAAAAATCACCACCAGTCATTGCAACTGTTTGATTGTAGTTGTTTCTGCTAAGGATGGCTTCACCAGTTATTAGGTTTAGGGGTGCAATCACTTTTTGATTGTGTGCTCACCCATGTTGTCTTTATCTAACATTAAAATTAGTTAGATGATCTGAACCATTAAAATTTGTTAAATATCCAAGATGGGGTCAAATACTTTTTTCACAGCACTGTATTTATACAACCATCACCCATAACATTAACACTGCCCAATACTGAGTATGTCCCTTTTGTGCCGCCAGAAAAGATCTGACAATCAGAGGCTTGAACTCCAAGCCTACAAGTCCTCTGAAGGCGTCCTGCGGTATCTGGCACCAAGACATTAGCAGCAGATCTTTTAAGTCCTGTAAATTGTGAGGTGGGCCTCCATGGATCGCATCAATGAGCCATAGGTACCCATGACCCTGTTGCTAGTTCACCGGTTGCCCTTTGTTGAATCACTTATCACTGGCTGCCACCAGATTACCAAGGAGCTAGGTGGTCAAAAAGCCTTGAGTGACTGCAAAAGACCTGCAGCAAGATTTGATGGCAGCAGGCACCAAGGTTTCAGTTTGCACAGTAAGGCACATACTAAACTCTGAAGGTCTCCATGCTCGTACACCTCTTCTGACCCAGTCTGCTCAGGACCATATAACTGTGTAGTTTTGAAACTAAATTGGAATTGATCAGGCCTGTGGATCAGCGATATATCTGGAAGAGGAAGAATGAAGCATGCAGTGAAAAGAAGGGTGTGGAGCGCAAGATGGATTCAACAAAGTAGCAGAAAAGTTGTGGAGAAAACATAATTCCTTCTGGGATTTGAAGAAGGCGGTTGCAGCAGCAAACCCAGAAATATTAGAGAATTGGAAGACACTGCTCATGAAGAATGAGCTGAGACTCCTCAGGAATGCTGCCAGAAGCTGGAGCCTGGCTATGCTTCATGTTTGCAACAGGTCAGAACAGAAAGGAGCTGCTCTACTAAGTCAAAGAAGCTTGTCATGAAGGGGTCAAATAATTCTGAAACCGCAGTCGTCATTAACAATTTGGAGAAAACACTTGTTCTATTAGTTGTTTGATTGTTTTTTTTTTTGCAAACAGCTGGAAATGTGTACATTTTGCTAATGAGCCTAATTTGCTTATTTTGATTGCAACTGTATTTGTAAAAGTAGCAACACTAAGGAGTTTGTGACCCCTTCAATATATTTTGAGACTTTGAACAAAGAAAAGGGAGTGGAGAGAGAGCGAGAGAGCAAGAGAGAGAGAGAGCTGGGGGTGGAATCTGAGAGAAAATAAGAAAGCATAAAATTGGCACAGACAAACGTCTCCACAGAGCAGGGCATTACCACCCACCTCCCCACCAACTCGCTCTTTCTCTCTCTGTCTCTTTCTCACTTTTCTCTCGATTTTAGTTTAATTTGCTTCATTTATTTATTTTTTTATGTTTTATTTTAAGGTTTACCAATTTGGACTTACAATAACATCATACCACAAAATAAAGAATGACAATTTATATTTATAAAAAAAAAAGAACAAATAATAATACAAGGCTGTCAGACAGATAAATATTGCAGGTATACTGGAAAATTACAGGTATAAAATCAGACAGGCTCTGGCCTTAACTTATTCCTTTTTTGGGTGGTTTAGGAAGGGTCCCCGAGTGTTCCAGGAGCATTTTTATTGTATGATTTTGTATAAAAAAATATCATTTTGTTCAACCATTTCTCAAAGCATGAATCAGCAGAAAACTTCCATGTATTCTTCCAAGTATTCTTTTCTTAGCCGTCACCATACCCATCAAGGCCTGTTTCTGTGTGGCAGACAAGAGATGGATTTAACAAAGTATCCAGGAATAGCTAAATTATGACCTGGGGGAATATGTACCTCAAATGCTTCAGAGAAACAATTAAAGCTATTAACCCAATAGTCCTGTACCATGGGGCAAAACCAAATTTAGTGGCACGAAGAATTAGAAACCTGGCATCTGTCATGAAAAGGGGAAACTGAGCTATACCTCAGTATACATTTTACTCAGTTTAGTGTTGGGGAAGAAAAAAGCTGTGTAAGATCTTAATAATGTGAATCTAATCTACATTCATGATTCAAATATATATATATATATATATGTATGTATATACAGTACCTCTGTAATACAAGTAACCTTGTAAGTCACTCTGGATGAGAGTGTCAGCTAAATGCCATTCATGTGTGTGTGGGTGTCCCTGGTGTTCACTCACTGTCCCTCGTCCCCATATCCAGGCTCTGTTTAATTCTGATTGACTCTGTTCAGATACACGCTGATCTGACAGTGATCTGACAGTGATCTGACAGTGGTAGCCTTGGTCTGACAGTGAATGCACTAATGGGGAGAGGCCGGAGTCGCTGATTACGCAATCAGCTACACTGCCTCCTGTGTGTGTGTGTGTGTGTGTGTGTGTGCAGAACAGTATGTAAACCTGCCGAAGGAGTGCCCTCTGACAGACATAATTACACTAGTGCACTAGTTCTTTAGAGGTGCACTTCGACTTCTTGTTCAGGACGCGGTCAGGGTTATCTCTTTGAACACACAGAGCTGACGTTAGTGGAGGTTTGGTTGCTGCCAGTAAAGTTGAGAATATCGTTCTCTCCTCCTGTCCTTAGTATTACATCTGCCATCAGCACGACCTTACCCTGGACCTGGAAATGTCTGACCTCCTGATGAACATTCTCAAAGAATAGGTTCTTGTAGTAGATTTTAGGGGAGGGGTATAAATCATACATACATCCCATCACAATAATAGTTAGCTGTGTTGGGTGCTGCAGTGTTATTGGCCTGGTTCTGCGGGTGCTTCTGGGTGCAGTGTTATTGGTCATGGTTCTGCGGGTGCTTCTGGGTGCAGTGTTATTGGTCATGGTTCTGCTGGTGCTTCTGGGTGCAGTGTTATTGGTCATGGTTCTGCGGGTGCTTCTGGGTGCAGTGTTATTGGTCATGGTTCTGCTGGTGCTTCTGGCTGCAGTGTTGTTGGGCATGGTTCTGCTGGGTGTTGCAGTCTTGTTGTAGTCTTGTTGGGCATGGTTCTGTTGGTGCTACAGTGTTGGGTGGGACTCTGATGGGTGCAATGCTGGGTGTTGTTCTGCTAGGTGTTGCAGTGTTAAGTGGGTCTCTGGTGGGTGTTGCAGTGTTAGGTGGGACTCTGCTAGTGCAGTGTTGGTTAGGTATGTTTCTGGTGGTACTGGGTCAAGTCTTGTTGGGAGTGGCTCTGCTTGGTGTTACAATGTTGGGTAGGACTGCAATGTAAATGGGCGTGGTTGTGCTGGGCAGTGCAGTGTTGGGAATGTCTCCACTTGGCCTGCTTCTCTTGGTCTGCGCTTGGCTCTAACTGGCCTACCTCTCTCTCTTTCTCTCTCTCTTGTGAGATTTCACATTCACTCACTAAAAGAAAATGCCAGGCCAGTTGTTCCTATTAAATTAATATTTGTTATATAACAACTCAACAATATTTATACATTTACTTGTCTAGGAAAGAAGGTTGTCTACTAGATTTTGGAGCATTGCTGTGAGGATTTGATTGCATTCAGCAACAAGAGCGTTCAGGATATTGGATGATCACCACCCCAGCTTATCCCAAAAGAACTGGATGGAGCCCCATCCATCATTCCAGAGAACACATTTCCACTGCTCCACAGCTCCACAATGCTGGGGGGCTTAATAGGCGGGTTCCAGGGATGCACACGCAACCAGGGGGCAGAAAGCAACAGAAAGCAGCACACTTCATGCTAGAGAGCAACAATGACAAGGAGTTATTGTGCAGTAAAGCACACCAACTGCTAAGAAGATGGGTGGAAAATGTGTAATATTCAGAGGGGGTCACATTGCTTTGCCAAAAATTGTAGAAGATGAAAAACAAACAAACAAACAGATCTAACTCTAACAGATCTAACTCTGCATTTTACAAATGAGTCAACAAGAATTTACAAACAGTGCGAAAGCTATGTTGATTACAGCAGTTGACTAACGTTATAATCTAGTGATCGCCTGTGTTTCCAAAGCCCTTTTGCCCCCTGGCAGCCCACACACCCAGTAAAGTTTGTAAACAGGAAAACCCATCTTTACCCTCTAGCCCATGTTACGTTCAAGCACTCTGGTTTTGTTTTGGTATGTCCAACTCTCTCTCCCTGGCTCCCTCTCCACAGGAAGTACTGCTCACTCAGACATATTAGGTGGAAACCAGCTGCCCAGTGAGAGTCCTGGCCAACCTTTAAATGCAGGAGCCAAGCTGGCTGTTATATATATATACATAGAGAGAGAGCGAGAAGGGGGGGGGGAGTGCTGTCACATGATGTGTTGGGTTTTAAAGCTGTTATGTTGGGACTACTTTAGTCTGGGTATTTTACCTGCACAGTCCCTACCTTTGTTCATAACTGTATGGTTTGGTTGTTTGTGCCACCTGGGGATTTAAACAGGTAAGAAAGGTGCACCTGTATGTTGCCCACCATGTAGGCTCTGTTAGGTTACCAAAGCTTTTTTTGGTATTGGCCAGGGATGTTTAGAATAGTTAACTATATTTTTCATTTATTTTGTGGCTAGCTGTATTTTCACTAGCAGGGAAGTGTGTTGTTGTTGTTGGTGGTGGTGGTGGTGGTGGTGGTGTTGGTAAATAAAGCTAATCATTCTAATCCTTCACCTGATTTTCATTTTTTAACATTTAGATGCCATGTTGGTCCCACAAACACTAGATGTGAGATCAGAACAACCACACCTGGCATTAAGCATGGTGCCGATAGGTTCATGTTTGTCTGCTCCAGAGAGGCCTGTACAATATTGCATGTGTGTCTACAGTTTGTTCTCCTTCAAGTAGCTGAATGCATTCATTAGGTGTGCACAAATATTTGGACATGGTATGTGTATAATTAGTTTTCTATAAAAGCTTTATTCAGTTAATTCAGTGGGAATGTGTTCCAGAGAAGGAAAAACTCAGTTATCCATGAGCTTGACCTTTTAATGTTTAACCTCAACAGGTCTCATTTTTAGTCAATGCTGATAAAGTGAGCAACGCGCAGAAAGGAGGGTAGAGGGTGAGTGCGCCAACACCGAAGCGAGAAAAGGACTGCAGGAAGAGTGTGCATGAGATTAGTTTATTGGTGTTTGATATCAGTCTGATCATGCTGGCTGAAGCTGATGTAATTGGGATGAGGCTCAGAGATCAGGGTCCATGCACCACATCTGTTCAGTGGTTAATTATACTGAAATGAACTGATTGTGTTCTCGCGGCACTCTGAGCTCATCATTAAACTAAATATGTGGTGAGTAGGTGGAGCTTAACAGCTCTTCAGGCTTTTAAAGCCAAGGTTACCTGGGTCTGCAGGGGTTCGGTTCATGACTTGTCCTGTTAGGCCAATGGGCTCCTGGAATGGGGGAGGGGGGGTGTGTGTAGAGAATGAATGATTAAAAAAAAGATGAGCATAGACATGGACGAAGGAAAAAATAACGCACAAATAAAATTCAAAATGAGGATGACAAAGTTCTTGGATCCCTAAAATAATACACTCCTGGATTGGGGGGGCACAATTATAAATTTATGGTGTATGTAATTAGTGCTGGTTAGTAATTAGTGCTGACCCCCTGACTGAAACCCAAATCCCCACACAAAGCTTCAGGATGGTCACTCTGAGAAACCAGCAAACACACTGACCTACTGAGCCTTCACCGAGAAACACCACAGAAACAGGGGCTGACTTTGGTTGTTTTTGCTGAGATTTAGTCAGGGGGTCTCTAAACTGGACAGAACTGGAATCAGTCAGACTGCTGCAGTAGAGGCGCGCGCGCTCACACTTCTGTGACCCTGATCTTGTGTAACTCGTCTCACTGAGTCTCTGCTGTTACTTAATCAGTGTTCTGTTGGGTGTCCTGTACAGAGAAGAGAGGTGGGAGAGGGGGAGAGAGAGAAAGGGTGTCTGTGTGTGTTTGATGTTTGATGGATTGTTGGCTTGAAAATTCCACAATTTTCCTCTAGGGGTGTGTGTGTGTGTGCAATAGGTGTCTATTTTTAATATATATATATATATATATATATATATATATATATATATATATATATATATATATATATATATAATTTGATGACATGTATCTTATCTTTTGTATAAAATGAAACATGTGTAGTGGGGACTTTTTAGGTCAGTATGCCCCATTGGCACTGTGACAGATGCGTCATTCTGTGTGTGTGTGTGTTTTGAGGGGGTGACGGGACAAATGTCACGAAAGAAAGCCTTCTGAACCACAGTTAGTGAGTCCATTCAGTTCCATGCAAATTCACTTATGACTCCTTTGTCAGAGAAAATGACTACTTTCACTAAAGTGGGTCAACACCTGAGCGTCCCAGGGAGAGACTCAAACAGGGAAGTAAGGCCTGAGCCAGTATTGGGTATCAGTAGAGGGTCATTTATCTAAATGTCCACATATTAACATGTTCCTATCTTGGCATTTACACAGTTTTCCCTCATACTTCAAATGCCAGTTGAACAGCTAACACGTCTGGTGTCTGAGGTTTGCTTGTTTACTTCTACAGTAGAGCTATGAGGCTATTGTAGCTAACAAGCAAAGGAATAAGCAATTAACATGGTGCTACATGTACCTGTATCTACATGAACCGTTGGTCAAACTGATTAAGTCTTGCCTTCTTAACGCCACTATTGGTCTACATCAGGGGTGGGCAACGGAGGTCAGAGTCCAGCAAAGTTTGTTGATCTCACTGCTGGTCTCACAACAGACCTGCTAAACCTGGTAACTAATAGGTGGGTTGAATCAGCTGTGAAAAATGAGCAGGAAAAGCACAAAACTGCGCAGGAATCTGACCCTCCAGGGCCAGAAAAGCCCATCTCTGGTCTACATGAACCTATATCTACATCAGCCTTACAGTTCAAACTGCTTAAGACTCACCTTTTCACTGCCACTATTGGTCTACATGTACTTTCATCTCCCTCAACTACTGGCCTATCTTCTTCCCACCACAGCCTAAAAATGTCTAAATGCAAATGTAAAAAAACACATCAGTTTTACTTTTATACTTTTCATTTGAGTATTTATCAGTTTGATTTTACACTTAACCATTTAAAATATATAATATAAATATAATATTAAATAAAGGTATATTTGTCACTGTGCTATGAACTGCGAAATGTGTCCTCTGCATTTTACCCATCTGTGGTAGTGAACACATACACTAGTGAACTAGGGACCGTGAGCACACACAACAGTGGTGGGCAGCCAACTCCAGCACCCGGGGTGAAGGGCCTTTCTCAAGGGCCCAACAGTGGCAGCTTGCTGAGCCCGGGTTTAGAACCCACAACCCTGTCATGAATAGCCCAGAGCTCTAACTGCTGAGCCACCACTGCCACCAAAATTTAAGTTAACACATAAGATAAAATGAGAGCAGATGATTTAGCAATCGAGGCTACGAAAGTTCTTTATCAGTCTGGGGAAAACTGTCAATCTTTATGTATTAATGTGGATTATCATAGTTGCATGACACACTGCTATGGTCCTTAGGGAGGACTTAAAGCCACAACATCCTAACCACACTGGAAGTCTGTGTGTCCCCAGTGTTGTCTTCTTTTTAAAAAAAAAAAACAGCATGGTCGCCTGGGTCAAGATTTTGAGTCATAAACAGCTCTTGGAGCAATCAGGGCTCAACTTCTGACTGAGGTGGAATGCTTTGGTCTTTCTGGGTCTCCTTGGGTCATTTTTTACCCTTTGTGATTGTTGTGTTTTATCATCCCCGGAATGCAAGACAACGTATCTTCATTTTTGTTAATTGTTCACATTTTTGCCAATTGTCCTTTACATTGCTGCAAATTTCATGATGAACGGACCAACACAAATGCTCCAAAATTGCTAAGAATCAAATCTTTGTACATTGACTTCCATTGACAGTAAGGCATGTTTTTCCTTCTCTGTAAAGCTTCAAATTTGAAGATATGTGCAAGTACTATTGCAATAAGTACTAGCATGCCGATAACAGTGACGTTCATAAATGCTTTGTTTTCCATATATTTGCATAGTATGATTGTTGAATACACTCCTGGTCCAGCAGAACAACACTATCAGACTGAAGGGGTATCAGAACTGCTGACAGCATCAGGTTACAGGGCATCAGATGATATCCCAGTGCAGATGCCCCAGAAGCCCAGGTGGGATTTATTGTTCCCGTTCCACTGCCCCATCAAAGGATCAGGGGCATATGAGGTACTTTTTTACAAACCGGACAGGACAACAGAAAAGGTTGTATTAGCAGGTAATCAGACATACCACAAACACACACACACACACACATCACACTTTCTCTTTTTAAAGCCTGGTGTTCCTGTACAATGATGTAACTGTGAAGCAGAACTCATTCTAATTTGCTGAGCGCCAACGTGACTCCCTGTTGCGTCATTCATAGTAACCATGGTAGTGCAGTTTACTGAGACTGAGCTGTTCCACTGACAGTCCCATAGGAGGTCATGTCCAAAAGTAACTGTACAGTCCGTCTAATGAGTGAAGTTGTGTAGAACTTCCAGTGCTACAGTGGATCACAGTGCCAATAAACATACAGTACGTAGTTAGAGCTCAGTTAGAGGATGTCTCAGTAATTGGAAGAACTATATAAGTGCTGTGGATCACCATTTAACTTATATCCAAAGAAGATGGCCTGTGTCTATGGTTAAAGGCACCAAATTAAAAAAACACCCACCCAATCGTCCATACCTCTGCTCTTACCATTTTGTGGAGGAGAAACCAACACAGAACATCCTTTCCCATAGAAATGGGCCGGTTATGAAGCTCTGGTGAAAATGACATGTCAGGTGTTTGTGTGGCTATCATGTAAGACTAAGTGCTAACCTACCTAAGAGTCTCAGAAGCAACTGACATGTCTGCTTCACCGGAGCTTCAAATTTGAGTGTAGAAAGAAGGAGGTGGTTTTAATGAAGTGGTCAGTGTATATCTTATACACTGCGAGGAGAAAAAGGTACTGTACAGGTACGTATAAGCAGTGTAATTGTACCCTTGAAGGTCCACCACATTCACTTTCACACGGCCAGAACAGCGGACCCTAATGCAGCATGACATTGTGTCTTATGAGGAACACTCCAAAACTTCATTCCACAGATTCCTACAGCTCTTATGAAGACCACGTGTTGACGTGTTTCCGCTATGTCGTCCAATCTGTGAACGTACTGTACTAATATGACACACCTACTCGTGACTCAGCCAGCCAGCATGCTCATACACATGGGCCCCATCTGGGTTGTACTCTGAATATGGGGCCTAGATGGGACAAATGTGTGATTATGGTGGGCTGTAACAATGGAGCCCATTCGGAAAGCCCTAGTACTGGGACCCACTAAAAACGAATGTACAAACCCACCTTCTTAGCCCAAGTTCCACCCTTGTGGTCCTGGTCCGATCACTGACCCTGGTGGGCTGCTTCTGTAGGGTTGTATTAGTGATTGTGCAGTACAGCCCACTAGTGCATAACTTCTCAAGTTCTGCATCAATCATGGGCTTCTGCTAGAATGGTGAATCTAGGCCAGGAACCAAGAAAGGTTGTTAAGAGAGGAACGCACTGAAAAGCTCAAGAGATTCCAGGGTGTGTATTCAGACAGTATACAATACAGTAGCAGTCTGAAAATGTGTGAACACACAGCCTGGACACACACAGAACTGTGTCACGAACTCTGCTAGACCGAACAGAAGCTTTCCCCTGTTTATTAATGTACTTTATTACGTAAGTGCTCTGAATTGGCACACTCTGAACACAAAGTGCTTTTTTGCAAGGCGGTCAGATCCCAGGGTTTACAGGCCTGGCCGAGGCTGCTGTGACGCAGATGATGGTCCGGGCGCACTATTTTCGTTTGCTGCTGCTTTGGTGTTGGGAATTTTGGCAGAAGACTGTCTCTCTCTGCTTGTATGACCTTCCAGGAAGTGGACTGCATTGGCGTATGCTTTGGTGGGGAGTAATTAATACGCTGGAGGGGTGTCTGTTGTTATGGTGAGTCAAGTGTGTAAAAGTGTGTCAAGATGAAGTTGGGAGGGGGGATATAAATGCTTTAATATGGGAGAAACACATACAGTATTTGGACAAAAGTATTGGGACACTGCTTATTTATTGTTTCTTTTAACTTCGAGAGTATTTATATAAAAAAGGTTTACTTTTTTACTGTCTGTACTTTGCAGGGAAGGCTTTTTATTAGAATTTGTAGAGCATGGCTGTGAGAATTTGATTGCATTCAGCAACAAAAGCATTAGTGAGGGCAGGATTTTGGATGCTCACCAGCCCACCTCATGCCCAACTCCCCAATGCATGCCAAAAGTATTGTACGGAACACCATCCATCATTCCAGAGATCACAGTTCCACCGCTCCACAGCTCAATGCTGGGGGGCTTTATACCCCTCTAGCCCACACCTGGCGTTAGGTATGGTGCCAATAGGTTTATGTTTATCTGCTCCAAAAAGAGTCCAATTCTATTGGCAGTACTTCTCTACAGGGACTATAAAAGCTGTGTGCATTTGCACGTTTGTGTCAGCAACGGGTGCAACTTAAAGGAGCTAATTGGACACTGAGCATCTAATGAATCTGTGTGTGAGAGTGTGTATTGATCTGATTTCCTGAAAGTAATTGAGTTAATCTTTGCGTAATGTAATGTCCAGTTTACCCAGCATGCCCTTGTGCCCAGCAAGCTGGTGAGACGATAAGCGAGGGAGGGAGAGTGAGACTGCAGTGATGTGAACATTCCGCTAAATGTAAAAACGGTCTGATCTACGGATGAAATGTGGCTTCTGCAATACGGCGAGAGGGGTAGGGGTGGAGGAGGAGGAGTGATGAAATACTGCAGTCTTTCACCCCATCTCCCCCTACACACCTCCCCCCTCTCTCCGGTGTCTAGGGCTACTAGTGCAGCACAGTGTCACACACACACAGTTACATAATAATACTGCAGAGGGAGGGGGCAGATAGGGCCAGAGAGATAGATAGAGGGAGGGAGAAGGAGAGAGAAGGGAAGAAAAGAAACAGGAAAAGCAAGAGATGGAGGGTAAGGGGAGAAAGGGAGTGAGAGATGGGGTAAAGAGAGAAAGAGAGTGAGGGATGGAGCGAAAGGAGAGAAAGTGATGGAGGGTAAGCAGAGGAAGGGAAGGAGGGGAAGGAGAGGAAGGAGCGAAAGGGAGTGAGGGATGGAGGGTAAGGAGAAAAGTGGAGTAAGGGATGGAGGGTAAGGAGAGGAAAAGAAAGGGAGGAGTTGGGGATGGACACCTCAGCAACAGGCCATAGAAACAGTGCTTACATAAAAGGCAGTGTGTGTGTTTAAGAGGTTTGTTCTTTTCTAAAAGAGAACACTGAGAGAACCTAGGAGCCACTTTACATAATCACACCAGAGAGAGTGCGAGCTTGGTTGAGAATGGTTTTGTATGAAAGAAGAGAGAGGCAGAGACAGGGAGGCTGAGTGTGGCTGTGTTTGAAAGCAGAGAGAGAGAGAGAGAGAGAGAGAGAGAGAGAGAGAGAGAGAGAGAGAGAGAGAGAGAGAGAGAGAGAGAGAGAGAGAGAGAGAGAGAGAGAGAGAGAGAGAGAGAGAGAGAGAGAGAGAGAGAGAGAGAGAGAGAGAGAGAGAGAGAGAGAGAGAGAGATAGGGAGGCTGAGCGTGGCTGTGTTTGAAAGCACAGAGGGAGAGGGAGGCCGAGTGTGGCTGTGTTTGAAAGCACAGAGAGAGAGGGAGGCTGAGCGTGGCTGTGTTTGAAAGCACAGAGAGAGAGGGAGGCCGAGTGTGGCTGTGTTTGAAAGCACAGAGAGAGAGGGAGGCTGAGTGTGGCTGTATTTGAAAAGGGAGAGAGAGGGAGGCCGAGTGTGGCTGTGTTTGAAAGTGCTCTGGTTAATCTGAACTTATAAGAGCTTCATGTTCCTTCCAACAGAGAGCAGCTAGTGTGTGTCTGTGTGTGAGACTCCATGGCGAGAGGCCAACTCACTAAATGACCTTCCATTCTCATTGCTAGGCAGACGCAGTGGGCATCACCAGCGCCAAGACTGAACACACACTCGTCTCTGTCTGCACCTGCTGGAGATGACCTCACCCTTTAAATGACAGGTTATAATAAAGTTCATTGTTTAAGGACGACGTTCAGTCTCCACCGACCAGACAAACAGCATCCTGACCACTCTGCAGCAAACTATCGCTTTAAGTGTGAACAGAGGAGAAAGCTGAGAGGTCATGTGAGGACAGCTTTATTTTCTACTGCTGCTATACAGCACAGAAGCTCCATCAAAAATATACAAGCCAGCAGCCACTGGTAATAGTGTGGCCCAAAACCAGTGATCACAGTATAGTACAAAAGACAACAAAAATAGTAATAAAAACAAAAAACAAACATTTCTAGTCTTCATCATCATCATCCTCTTCATCACTGATGACGTATTTTTTCGCTTTCTTGGTAGAAGACTCCTCGTCGTCCTCCGCCTTTCTCTTGTTCGAGTTTTCTCCTTCCTGAAAGCAGAAAAACAAACAAACACTTCATTCTCCAACTAAAACATTACAGGAAGATAACATCAGTGCATCGGATCAGGAGGTGCAGATTATGGCTCTTTCATGCTCTGCATACAAGCAAGAGAACAGGAGAGAATGCAAGAGCGAGAAAGCAAGAGTAAGAGAAAGGCCAAGAGCCACAGTAATAATGAACCGCTAACATTTCTTCAACAGACGTGTTTCCGCTGGCCTGACTAAATCCGTTCACAGAAATCACATTATTTACACTTGTATTAAATGTGTAGGTTATCCATCTCTAACCACCTCCGAACACGGTTTGAGTGATTCCATCATAATCACTGTGCGTCTTGGGAAGTGTTTACACCTGGCTTTTTTAATGCGGACAAGTAAAATTCGATCACCAAACACACACTAATGCCAGATGTAAAAAGGCTCACTAAGTAGGTGTACAGGTGTTCCTAATAAAGTGCACATCGAGCGCAGGTACTTACTATACCATAATTTTTTTTTTTTTTTTTAAAGTAAGTGCAAAAAAAATAAAAATAAATAAAAATAAAAAATAAAAAAAAAATAAAAAAAGAGAGAGAGAGACACACAAGAGGGAAAAAAGACATTTTCCCGATACATGACACGCATTATGATATTACGTATACGTTTTGCTGATGTCTGCAAAGTTAAAACGCAGCAGCAAATCACCCAAAAAAACCCAAAAACCCTGACACTGAAAAAATAAAAGGGCACTGACACTGTGGTGGTGGAGTGTTCGTGTGTGTTGCTGGGACGAGTGGATCAAACAGCAGTGCTGCTGGGGTTTCCATTTAATGAGGGACTATAAAGTTGCAATGTAATGTACTATGGTTGAAGGAGTCAAAAACACAAGTACTTTCCCACGCTCAGGCCCCCTTTAGCACACAGTATGTGTGTGTGTGTGTGTGTCTGTGGTATGCCTCAGCTGGTGGGATGAGCTGCATTTGACTTTCTCACTGAGCTCACCAAACAGCACCACCTGCTGGCCACAGACAAACCGCTCTCAATCATCTCCTAATGACCTGAAGGCCTTAAAAAAAATGTAACACTTGGCTTTGAAACCTGAGTGATTAAGATGCATCAGTCATGCCAGGTAAACATTACACCAGTCTCTGAGAGAGTCCCTGCCCAGTTTAGTCCAGTCTTCTATGAACTGGGAGCACATTTTGGCTGGGGTATTCGCATAGTTCTGCTGCTCCAGATTGAGAACTGGACTGGTGATTTCACTGGTCAGAGTGTTTAAGTGCTTATTCAGGTCTGTTAAGGTGGTCGTTCACAAGTTTAGACCTGTGCACAATCCAGTGGTCATCCTGGACTGTGAAAGGGTAAATGTTCTACTTGGACTTGAAGCACAAACTCGGTGTAAATGGTGGCCTAATCTGTATTCTTTACGATTTAAAAGGCAAGAGGATGCGGAAGCAAGTATTGGCTGGAATATTCTTTTCCACCTTAAATGGTGCAGAAGGTAAGGCTTCTGCACATAATGTTTGCCGTGCAAACATTGTTTCTATCTTTAAAATTATTTAAATGAGCAAGTGTGTGTAACCTGTGTTGCTTAACACAGGTGCTGCTGTGTTTTGGCAGCTGTTTGCTAGGAAAAGAAGGCTGGATGAGCTATTGGAATAAACGCTGATGTTTGTTGAGTCCAAGACTAAACTTCCTACACCAAACATTACAATCCCACCAGATTTGGCACCGAACCAACCAGGCACCAGGCCCGGGAAACCCCATTGGCTCATTAATCAAATGACGTGCATCGCTCAAAATGTTTTACACGTTATCAACAAAGTCACACCAGTGTCGAGTGTGGCCTCACCTCATCGCTGTCCAGCTTCTTGGCTTTCATCAGCCGTTGAGCTTTATCCTCATCGGAGCCTTCGTCGCTGTCGGACGAGTAGATCCTCGCTCTCTCCTCTGCGTCAAACAAACAAACAAACATCATTCAGAACAGCTTAGCAGAGTTTTCCCACATTCCATAAGGCTCCTGATTCCAGAGAGATGTTCTCTAGCCTAATGCGCTCTAATGCTCGAAAAACAAATTAAACAAAAAACAATCTAATCCTAATCTCCGCTCTAACTGCAGCGCACACAAGCTAGATAATCCACCGCCTGCTGTTATTAGTAATATCTCTGTATATATATGTGTGTGCGGGCACTCAGGACACAAAGGTGTGTGTGCCCTGAACAGTAACCTGCTGCTTTTGGAACACAAGAGGCTGTTCTCAAGGCAAGGAAAGTACACACACACACACACACACACACACATACACACACACACACACACACACACACACACACACACACACACACACACACACACACACACACACACACACACACACACACACCAGTGTTCAAAGCTACATGCAGCCAGACGTGAGATTTTAGTACAGACTGTGCCAAAACAGTGGTCTTACAGGTTTACTGCGTGTCAGACTGGGGGTGATGCCCATAAAAGCTTAGCAGAAGTCTATGGAGGACTTTTCAGTTCTGGTCGAATAACTAAAGTACTAAACTTTAACGCCTCAGCAGTCAACCTTATCAACATCCACAAGTCAGTAAGAAGGCTGTCCCAAAATCTAGACAGCTGACTAGAGAAGGATATGCACATGTGCTGGTTGAATTTTAACCACAGTCCTCACTCATGGTGGCAGAAACTCACTGAAGCAGAGAAAAGACTTAACCACTATCCGGATCACTTAGCCCAGTGCAGTGAGTATCACCACACAGCAGAATTAGACAGCCAGTGACTCTCAGAGCTACTCAGTGCAGGTTTTTTTTTTCCTTTACATTTTCTCCAATTTGCACCCATTTTCTCCACAATCTGGACTGCCAATCACCCAACCTGTACATACGTGTGCACGCGATTCCCACAACACCAGTGAGGGCGGACTCTCCCACACCCTCTTGGACGTGTGTGCAGTCAGTCCGCTCATTTTTCAAAATGCCGCCGGCTCCAACGCACCGGCCTGCAGAGGCCACTGACTGCCAGCACCTCAGCAAAGCGAAGTGTGGGGAGAGCATCATCTACCCACCCTGGAGAGAGCAAGGCCAATTGTGCCCTCTCTGGGCCTCAAACCAGCGATCCTCTGATCATAGTGGCCGCACCTTTTTCCACTGGACCACCCAGGGCCCCCACAGTCCAGTTATGTATGTACAGGATTTTATGGGCTCTCACAGCTGATAATTGAAGTTCTACAGCATTTAAATGTGTTTGATTCCATACTGCCCCCTAAACTTCCTGTAGAGTATTACACTTTCTCAGAATGACTGTGTGGATCACATGAACGTTATAGAGCCTCATAGAGTGCTTTTTAAACGAAACAATAGAAGCCATAATCGCACCCTAAGCTTCCTGTAGAGTACTACATGTCACATTGTTCTTGTGGGTCATATGAACATGAGTGGCATTCTTTTGACCATTCTGTTGCACTGGGAGAGCTGAAGAGGCTTACAAAACAGAAACATCACATGCATAGATTTTGTTTAGCTATTCCCATCAAATAACCTCACATCTGCGTATTATACAGCACTTTTGTTTTGACGTAAACCACTTCACCTCTCAGTCCTCCTCCTTTGTATTTGCTCTTGATGGCGGCGAGGCTGATGGACTCTTCTCCTTCCTCGTCTTCCTCATATCGGTCAGGCTCAAGATAGCCGGCGCTCAGACCACGCTGGTGCTGCTTCTCTCGCATCCTCCTCTGCTGTGACTCGCGGCGGATAGAGGCTCGCAAACGCTCCTCCTCTTTCTACAAAGACAGACACAGAGATGTTAATATGGATTCTAAGTCATTTGTCAGTCATTATTAAATGCTATGATTAGTAAAGCATGGACTTAAATTTTCTACCAAGATTTCAATTCTCAGCCTATTTTCAAACACAAAAGTCTGAGTAAGGTTTTTAATTTAACGTCTGTAGAAATAGTTCCTCCAGTAACATTTGCGCTCCACCCTTTTTCTCAAAGCAAAAGCAGAGATATCATCAGCCATACTTTGCCTGTATAGCCGCCACTCACTGCTGTGTGAAAAGTAATTACTGAGCAATTAACCTACGACAATCACAGCGACCAACTTCATGAAGGGTTAAAGAACCCTTCAAATGATTTAATCAGCCAAGCATGCGGCAGCAGCACTATGCCTAAAATTATGCAGATATAGGCCAGGAGCTTCAGTTAACGGTCAACAGCATGAATCCATGGACCTAACCAGCCTTCAACAGTCAACAGTCCAGGTCGGTGAAAGTCGTGTAATGTTGAGAGGGAAAGGTTTTTTAGGCAACTTCAGGCCCCACACATCCTCCCTACCTTGAATGAAAGTTTTGTATGGGGATCTAGCACAAAAAATGGGTTCCACCATTGTTACAGGTCTAAGAACCCTGATTTCACAACCCTTTTTTGCTCCAATCCACACACTTTGTGCAGGAAATGGAAGAAAACATTTTTTTTCTTTTTTTCATGGGCAGCCTTGTGTGTGTGTGTAGGGAAAGGGAGGCAATACTTCTCCCACAGCCTTCATTTCCATAGTGTCTTGCTGCTGATTCGTCTCGCGTGGGTCAGCAGGCACTGTGCGTTAAGTGATTCTTCCTTACATAATAAAACACATACCGCTTTTACTTTCATTACATAACACAGCTCTGTGAAGAAACAGCTACAGTACCAGATCTATCCAGGCACCACCTCAATGCTAGATTATAGCTTTAGTGTAACTGTGGGTGGGGATAGAACCCGACAGTGGGGCACCAGCGATGGACAGGACAATGGACTTAAAAGCAACCCCTCAAAATGAAAGGTGCTTTAATTGGATTCTTTCAGCAATGCCACAGAAAAACCCTGATTGTAAGAGAGATGCTGGAGTATGAAGAGCCTTTAAGAGGTCTAAAGAACAATCACTTGATGTAAAGGTTTCTCGCACTCTATTCTACTATTATAAGCGTGAAATGGTTCTTCTAGAACATCCCTTAAAGAACCCTTTGATGCACCTTTACTGATCAGAGTGCAGAGCTAGAGAAGATACAGGGAAGAATTTGAAACTATGGAGGACAACAAAGGTTTTTTGTCTGCCCCAAAACTCTGAAGGGACGACCCAAGACTAGAGAGGGCAACAAAAGTCTAAGGCACAAGGCTTCAACCTAAAAAAAGGGGCACAGGGGAAAAGCTTTCCCACTGAGATTTTAGCCTGGCCCACCAGATGGCGGGGAAACCGGGGGTCAGAAGAAAAGAAAGGCAAAGACACACAAGAACAGAGAGCTGCACCTTATGAGGGCTAAAGAATTGGGACTTGAGAGGTACCCAAATTACTAGCATGTTTGAAACTCTCAGCAACATGAACCCGTGACTGAGCACCAGGCTGTCTGTGAGCCTAAAGTAAGCCTCCCCACAGGCGGAATTGCTAGGTGGTCGAACTCCACCACCCTCAGGTGAGGACCGATTTGCCTCTTGTCTCCCTCTTGTGGCTGAATGGGGTCTAGCTGGCTGAACCCAGATATATATTTTTCTAATATTCCACAAAAACTCTACAAGCACAACGTTCGCACCATGTAAACTCCATGCCCCATTTCATAACGCTCCGTTCTAGAGAAACACAGACAGTCAAAATTGTTCACAGTGGTGGTGAATGGAACCAGATGTCTGAAGAACTTCTAAAGACTCTCACACACAGTTATTACGTTAAATGAATAAGCTGCCTGATGCCGGAGACACTGTCTTTAATCAGTTTTTGGGTAGAAAAGTAATGCAAAAGATTTCAGATTTGCCACCATTTTACCATTAGCAGAATTACACAACACACAGAAGACATGTGTAATCCACTGTAGGTTTTGGATAGTAAATAAAATTGCTATATTTGTGGCCCCTGGCTCCCATCACCACCACTGTAAAGAAATCCAAGTCGATGAATTTCTCTACAACTACAGGTTTCACACCAAACCCACACTGAATGTTTTCATTCCAACCACTGAATTATGAAGGGAATTTGGGACAATTTGTGGACTTGCCCTTCAAGCAGTCTCATACAGACTTGCTTCTGACACCACATCACACAGGTGTGGTAATGCATGAGTTTTATGGCGGGGCTTAAGCATCCACTACTTCTTGGTGGCAGTGGTGGCTGAGCGATAAGAGCTCAGAGCTAGTGATGACAGGGCTGTGAAATCGGCAAGCAGCCACGGTTGGGCCCTTGAGCGAGGCCCTTCACCCTTCACCTGTGTGTGTGCTCACTACCAAAGATTGGTCAAATGCGGAGGACACATTTCACTGAACATAGTACAGTGACAAATACTTGCACCTTTTTTTAACATTACTGTAATGCTTTACATTACTGTTTTGTTTAGAAGTGCAGTTTTTGTCCTTAGAATTTTTTTGGAAAATGACAAAATAATGAAGGAAGCATCTGGAAACATCTTAAGCTGCAGCTGGACAGTGTAGTTCATTTGTCGCTGTAACACGTGGAGGGTTAAGTGTGATTTTAGAAGGGAATAGTTTAAGAGGAGCGAGTCAGTAGGAGTTTTCTTCATGCTCAGCAGAACCCAGCACGACATGGAGATCTTTCATAACACCATGACTCAGACAGAGCTCTTTCATAACACTGTTATTCCAGAAAAAAAAAACATTTCTGCTGTTTTCACCAGCAGATAATAACTTCACTGAAACATGGTATGTGTGTGGCAGCTTCACTGAATGTGTTGGAGTGTGTGTGTGTGTGCGCTAAATATGAATCATCTGTTCTTTGCTTGGTGCTGACTACAAAAATACGTGTTTATATATTTGTGTGTGGTGTTGTCTGCAAGTGTTTGTAGGTGTGGCGCAACAGATAACACCACTACCTGCCGCTGAGCTACCACACTACGTGGGAGGCTGGGGTTCGATTCCCGAGCTGGGTGACTATGCTGCGCTACATCAATAAGAGTCCTTGGGCAAGACTCCTAACACTACATTGGCCCGACTCTGTAATATGAGTAAACCTGGAAGTCGCTCTGGATAATAGCGTCAGCTAAATGCCATTAATGTAAATGTTTGTATTACATATGGTACTTACTTATATATTATTGCAAGAACCTTTTATATCCAAAATGTCAATGGAAAAAAAAAAAATCTTAAATTTCAATGAAAGTCAAAGTAAAAGAAAAAAAAAAGTTCCAAATAATTTCGGGATATTTCTGCTTGATTCCGAAAATACAGACAATAAACACACACATGAAAACCAATATGTAATAACATGTATAATTTAAGCTCCCCAGAAAAAAAGATTAGTCATTTTGTGTGTTTAACATGGTAGTGACTTCAGGCTCTTTCAGATGGCGTTGCACGAAAATGATCAGGCTATAAATACCGGCAAGGATTATGTTCTAATGGTAGTGTTTTACCAAGTAAATAAACACTGTTGGTCCAGATAAGGAACTGTTCACTTTAAGTTTGAACAGTTGCCTAAAATGTTTGCACAGTACTGTACATATGGCATTAGTAGTCAGGTGTCCAGGTATCCCTAATGAAGTGTTCAGTGAGTGTATGAGTGTAAAATCTATTTTATATAAGTATCTTTATGACATTAATAAACATACACCTTACCTTTATCATCTCGTTCCTCTGTGACTCCGGGTCTCGACCAGCCATCGGCAGGATTCTGATCTTCTGTGTTTTGGAACATCGATCGGCCAGAGAGAGAGTCATCTTCCTGTGGGTGGCGCTGTCTGTGGAATGGGGCCTAAACACAAACACATAAAATTGTAGCGAGTTTCTCACAGTCAGACCTCAATCAACACCTTACATTTTCTTTCAAGTCAATCTGAATTCCAAAGGGCTGTTATTCTCTCTCTGAAAGCTGAAATCACAGGGACCTCGAGAAACACTACTAGACCCCCACAGCGGAGTCTCGCTGTACACTCAACAGAACACCCACTGTTCGCACCAGGACTGTGGATCACGCATGTTTATGCAGTTTGACAGACGGTGGCCAAGTTTGGACGCTAGCAGTGTCACTAATGCGAACACACTTTAGCCTTTCCCTCCCTCACTTAAGAGCCACTTGAGGATTTACAGCAATAATGCTCTTCACACACACACTTCAAACACAATTTGAAGGAGAACATTTTAGAGAAACATCAACATTAAGCCTCATCCATGTTTAGATATTCCTTAGTCATTTTTGTGTCAGGTAAATAAATAGCAGATAAATAAACAGTCATTTGTTTTGCTGTTGGATTAAATATGTATAGATTGTACAAAGAATACATTACTGATATTAAACGAACATCCCATTCCATAGTAGACTATATGCCTAATTGCAGTCACTTAATTGAGCAATTAATTAATTGGTACAGTTTATTTATAAAAAAAAAACCCAAAAAACTTGCAATTTGTCTGACATGCAGCATCTGATAATTCTTTGGTATAGTTGAATAAGGACCGTATAGTTCATGGAAGTGACAAAGTGTAAACCTTAAAACTGTTACAATAAACAGAACTTTAAAACCCCCTAAACTCCTTAAACCCTCCTTAGACCCACACTTCAGTTCTATGCCCTCATAACTACATTATTAATGAATAATAATTAACATCAGTTTCATAGGTCCTATAAAGGAACCTTATGGGACCTTATGGTTTAATAGTAGTTTTTGCATTTGGATTAACAACAGAATAATGAACCTAGAGTTCAGTGGGTTCAGTAAAATTTGATTAACATACAGCTCAAAAGCAAAAGCCATTCCACTAATTCTACAATGCAGTAAATGCAACAGCTGACTAAATGCTGACTACTTTAAGTCAGTTATCTGAGACAAGCAGCACATCACCACCAGACTAGGGCTAACTAAATGAAACTGTGCTGCAAACCAAACCTTATGACAGTGGGTTTTCCTGCACCAGTGTCTGTGGAAGAGTAACTCAAACTTTGCGTGGTACCTAAAGCAGGGAAAGCATGTGGGTATTCATTCTAGGCTAAAAGCTTAGATTAGCCCACTTCTAGCTGTTACCATTTCTTCTGTCCAATGTTGGATCCTTTAAAACAAGCTGAATTAGCTAAGACTAGCACTTATCACACATCAGAAGGGAAATTTAAAGACACTGCACAAGAAACTGGGAAGGCAAGTAGGTATCTGCATCTATGCTAGGCTACAAGCTAAGCTTTTTCATTCTGAGGCAAAATAACAGGCTTGTAAAACCACATCTAAGCATTTTTTTACCCCCAACCAAAATCACACACATACTATTTAGACATCAAATAACAGATAACAGAATGCCGAGTATTGTGAGAGTGCGAGATGCTGCTTTCAGTGCTGGTCACATATTTATGCAGACTGCTTAAAAGAAAGCTGTAACATTACATGTGTGTGTGTGTGTGTGTGTGTGTATTGGGAGGGGGGTATACCTGAAAGTGAGTTTGGTCTTGAACACAGCCTGGCCCTGCAGTCCAGTACCCTGTCGGATGAACAGATGGTTGTGGTCTCCCTGCAGTGGAGCTTTATACACATCAAACACCTCATTACCCAGGTGCAGGGACATGCTACACACACACACACAAAGAAAAGAGGGAAAGAAAATACACAATATAAATATTAAACAATTTTAATATTGACTAATGACTAATTTATGATTTTGTTTACCACCGACTGATTTTAAAAGTTATAAAATTATTTCACACATCAGAGCCTCAGAAGGGATTTCAGAGCAGAGATCATACCTGCCGTCAGACCATTTCACGATGCGTGCGTTACTCTCTCGGATATCATTTCCTTCTTCATCCCTCCGAGAACGCCACCTGATCGTGTTCTCCACCTTCAGCTTCAGCCTTGTTCGACCTTCCTCATCCAACATCTCCTCATCCTCAAACTCGTCCTCATAGTACTGAGGATCAAATGGTCTGCACAGAGAGAGAGAGAGAGATATATAGAGATAGAGATTTAGGGCTGGGTTCTCAGACAGAGATTAAGCCTAGTCCTGGACTACAGAGAAATCTAAATGGTGATTCTCTATTGAAAGTAACATTTAGTCTAGAACTAGGTTTGATCCCTTTCTGGGAAACCAGCCCTTAGTGTCTAAATACTTAAGTATTTAAAAGGGTCCATACCACCGATTTTATTTTCATTTAATAAAGCATTTCGATGTAAACACTGCTTAACGTTTCAAACTGTTCTATTCACTGTTCACATAATATAGTCCAGCCCATTTAAATTAATCATGGTTGTGACATCATAACCAAAGAAAACATAACCAAAGAAAACGCTCATTCAGCCTTCACTTGTCCAGCCTTGCCCATTTTTGCTCAAATGAGAAGGTTGCTTCTTGAACAAGACACAACACAAGCAGTCCAATAGATGCAGAGCTCATTTACATTTATCAGTCTTAAAGACAGCAACAAAAGCACCCTGTGTTGGTGTTAAGAGGGGAGAGTAAAGAGGTTGGGGGGAAATGGTCATGTATATACAAAGTGCAAATATATGGGGGTTATGGGCCCTTTAATACTAAAACCTCTCCTCAGGACCACAGTGAATATTTTATGAAGGGTTGGAAGGTATCCATTAATTTTGGTAGTGACTGTCTCCGGTTCTATGTTGTCCACCCAAACGCCTAGACACACACACACACACACACACACACACAAACACACACACACACAAACACACACACACACACACACACACACACACACACACACACACACACACACACACACACACACACACACACACACACACACACACACACACACACACACAGTACCTGGGCTCCACACTGAGAAAGTTGGGCAGTTTTACAAAGTAAAGGTCACTGCCGAGGTCAGTGCTGACTTTTGGAATCTCAACCTCTATCCGAGTCTCAGGAACTGGCTCCTCCTCCTGCTGTTCACCCTCCATACCATCCTCGTTATCCTACACACAAAGACACAAACAAATATCATCCATATCATCCAAAAGCTCAATCATAAGTCCTTCATTGTCCTACACACCAATTATACCAGGGTCTGACATGAATACAGTCTCCTACACAAACTTTTAAAAAGGGTCAAAATTATGATAAAACCTCACCAGAGGTTGTCCTGGAGTGGGAGGTTTCTCAGCGTCACTGTCTGAGGAGATGTCATCTGCTTCTCCAAACAGGTCGTCCGCTGCAGTTTTCTTACCTACACAAACAAAACATAAGCCCAAGTGTCCTTTCTAAGCTCCACCCACTAATGCATTTTCTCATAGCTACTGTTTTGAGGTCAGACAAGCTGTTAACAGTCCTGTTCTTCCCTAATGAGAGACTGTAGCTCCACCTCAGTGTATATCACGATACCTACATTTGGAGTATTATTAATATTTACCCTAATGAGAGACTGTAGCTCCACCTCAGTGTATAACACAATACCTACATTTAGTGTTATTAATATTCACCCTAATGAGAGACTGCAGCTCCACCTCAGTGTATATCAATACCTATAATACCTACAATATACAATACAAAAACAGAACTGCAGGTACGTTACTGAATTAGCATTTTGTAATTAGCGCTTAGATCTGAATAAAATGCTACCACTGCGAAATCCTGCGTTATAATGTGGAGAAACAGTGATGATGTTTGGGTTGTTCTATGAATATTTTTTGCCACACCTTTTTAACTTTTTGTAGTTCTGTAAATAAACAGAGTAAACTCACCCCCTCTTTGACCCCCGATGTCACTGTCCGAGTCGGAGTCTGAAGCTATCTTCTTTTTTTTCCGCCCCACAAAATCGTCCTCACTGTCACTGCCTTTAGGAGAACCTGAGGGGAAAAAAATCAAGACCATATAATGATGTTATATGATATTTTTCATTAAAATAAAAACCACCTAAAGCTCAGAACTACGGCCCACAATAAACCGTCTGTTAGAAGCCAGTGGCTTCTTTTAAAGGGTTTGGATGTTCCCATGGAAATGATGCAAAATGCAAATGCACGCACACACACAGCTTGTCTAGTCCTGCCAATAGAATAGGACTCTCTCGAGCAGATAAACATGAACCTATTGGCACAATTCCAAATGCCAGGCGTGGGCTAGAGAGATATAAAATCCACCAGTTTTAAGCTGTGGAGCGGTGGATTTGTGTTCTCTAAAATGATGAATGGCGCTCCATCCAATACTTTTAGGATGAATTGGGAAGTTGGAGATGAGGTAGGGTGGTGATTATCCAAAATCCGGTCCTCACTAATGTCCCAATATTTTTGTCCATATAGTGCATCAACAGTTTTGACCAACAGCATATTCTGACTACTGACCATTGCCTGTATGTTGATTCTAATGTAGTGTTTCACAGTCAGCCATTGTATATTGTATATACAGACAGTGCATTGTATTACATTCCATAGTTGTTTGCTATATATTCATTTTTTTATGACACAATTATATTCTACTTCATTCCACAATTCCACAACACCCTTAATTATGAATTACAAAATTCATTAAAATCACATTAGGACCAATTTAAAGACCTTTCGCTTTCCATTACTGAGGCAGTCAAATCAGTTAGGTCAATGAATCGGGTCAGCTTCACTCACCAGACTTATTTTCCCTCCCTTCATCCTCAGAATGATCCCTCTCTTCATCCGAGTTCCGCTGCTTCTCCTCGTCCTCTGACTGGTCGCTCTTCCCCTCGCCGCCCCATTTCTCATCACCTGATTGGCCTTCTCTACCTGAGCCCTCTCCGTCAGAGTGGGGAGTCCCGGGGCCTGACTGGGGCGTTCCGGGGTCTGAGCGGGGACTTCCGCTTCCTCTTCCAGATCTGTGACTTCCACTTCCTCTCTCTGATCTGGGACTTCCTGCCCCTGAGGCAGGACTTCCAGCATCAGACCTGTGGCTGGGGCTGAAGGATACATATTAAAGGTTATTCATCATTTGGCAGTTCAAGTCTGCAACATTGCAGAAGACTGAGTTTTAAAGAATCAAGAAACCCCAAATGTCCTGTACTCATATTGTGCAGTCCTACCTGTGACCCTCATCATCTTCCTCCTCGTGGTGCCCCTCAGAGCCGCTATGCTGCTCCGCCTCCGAGTGTTCGTTGTCAGAGTGCATGCTGGCGTCTGATTGGTTGCCAGAGTGCTCAGACTGGTTGTCATGGTCATTGTCGCTGCCACTGTGCTGACTGCCACGTTCATCCTCGCTGTCATCCCCGAACAGCTCTTTGTTACTCGGCTTTCCACCATCCTGCCCTTCTTCGTCATCATCTTCATCGTCATCCCGTTCCCTCTCACTCTCGCTTCCAGAGCCATTGCTGGCTGACCTCGGCCTCTCCTGCTCCGAATCAGAACCCGAACCGGACCCCGATTCTACCGGACAAGATAGTAACATCAACTTCAGGATCCATCTACTTAGCACTTAATAAATAATGTCATTTTCATAATATAATCATGCCACTGTCACAATAGTTTTTTAAAAACATATATCCATATCCTGCAGCCCAATCCTGGTCTTATCTGATGAGCCCCCTGCCATGTTCAGGTGGATGATCTACTGCTGCCATGGCGTTTATCTATTTTTTAACGTTCCCACATTTGTGTTTGCGTGGGTTTAGGCACCATTAGTAGTTAATTCATCCCTTAAACAATGAAATATTAAACCTTACAGACAGGAGCTACGTAAATTACTTCGCTTCTGATTGGCTGCCCCGCCCCGGCCTGGAACCCTCCTTATTACTTCAATGTGAGTGGGCGGAGCTAAACGGTTGTAGGTTGAATAGGCAGATATGTGTTACAAAGCTACAAATACAGTGAATTCAGCTTAGTTTCAATAAATTGCCTTTTCTAATAAATTGCCACTCCTATTCTTTAGCAATTATACGATTCTATCACTGCAGTGCTGTTATAGCTTCACACTCACCTGTGTACTGTGGGCTTACAGCAACCTGCAATACCTGTGTGCTGAACTACAGCAACTGCCTGCATTTACTGTAAGACCCGATCCAAATAGATATAGATCCAAATAGATAGATATCTGGCTGAAAATTGTTATAGTATCACTACAGGTTTATTTTCTTTATCAGGTTTAAATTAACGGGTAATGTAACTCCACATTTAGCTCTAATTTCCTAATAAAATAAAGGGTAATACTATCTAAAAAAAAGGGAATCCCTGTTATTCTTTTACAGTGTCAACCAGCTAATATTTGGAAATTAAACCCATGTTTGGAAGCCCTTCTGTTCTCACCTGTCCAGCATCAAACACTGGAAGCAGCCGAAAAACGAAGTAGCCAAGCTCATAAAAGCTACAGCTGACAAACCAACCGCTCAATGAGCTACATTTACATTACATCTCTTACTAAAACATATATCTTCGCAACAAAATGCACTAAGATGATGTTAAACAGCCCCAAACACGAAGATCTACAGCGTATTATTAAGGAAACGTGGGACTGGTAGCACTGGCTGTTTTAATGGAGCCGGAACACAGTAGCTGCTCACCAACCGAGACTCGGTTCTGCCCCTAAATCTCACAGCCATCAACTAAACGGACACAGACGTGATAGTAAAGATAAGCACACTTTAATCTGGACAACAGGGGAAACTAACTCACCTCTCTGCTCGTTGTCACTGTCCCCGTCGCTGCCGAACAATTCATCCATGTCCGCCATTTCTGCTCAGCGTAAATAACTTCCGGCAGAAACGCGCTTTCCAAAATAAAAGTCCTGTCGCGGCAGACTCGCGTGTGCGACGCTGTTATTTCACCACCTGGTGGCGCTAGACACACTATTATGCTTTATTCACTATTCATCTAAAATTCGAGGATAATATCCGCGGTTATGATATATTATTATATTTTATATATTAATAATTAAAATGTGGTTTGAGTTTAATGTTCAACATTAAACAATTTTTTCACGTTTTTTTATTATTAAATGTAGCTACATTACTAAGTTTTCTGAATTAACTACGAATCTCACACCCAATACATAACTATACACTTTTTAATAAATATACCCTAACATATGACCTTGGAAGACTCCACAAAATATGGCAAATTCCTACTCATTTATTCATGGTAGTTCCTTCATTAGGATAAAATAAATAAATAAATAAATAAAAAATAGGTATAGGGTTCAACAGTTCAAGGAGGTCCTTGGGGATGTGAATGTCCAGTAACCTGAAGCTGGGCACCCTCTTAACTGTGCCCCCGTTGATAAAGACTGGAGCACACTCATCATTCTGTGCCCTTTCAAAGTTGGTCTAAGATGATTAGCCCCTTGGTGTTTATGGTGTTGCGGGACAGGCTGTTCTCTAAGCAGCAGCTCACCAGGTTCTGCACCTCAGCTCTAGATTCATAGATGAGCCCCATCTCTGCAAACTTCACGAGAGTCTTCTTGGCAAATGAGTGCAGGGTGTGAGGCAAACAGGTCCCAGGTGGTGTGGTCGTAGCAGTCCTGGAGTTCTGAGGTGGTTCCCTCAGGCCATTGTTTTCACGTCCTTTATTGCAGGTTCAGTCTTGTGGATGAGAGCTCTGTATGCTTGTGTCAGGAACAGCGAAAGATGATCAGAGTCAGTATTTGTATTACGTACTACGCAATACGTCAAGTGTGCAATTAATTCCAGTGATTCAGTGACCTTGACAGCTGAAATCTCTCACAGGGATCTCAAATGTGTCGTTAAATTCATGAATCAGCTGGGGAAACATGTAGTCCTCATCCAGGGGTGAATCAAACTGCACCTGTATTTGGTAGGCCTGGGGCTAAACATGAAAACAAAACAGTTGTGTCTTAAACCGCTTTATTGATTAATTTGTTTACTTTAACTGCACACTAATAGACTGTCAATAAAAGCAACTTTCTACCAGGTTGCACAGCAACATATCAGGCCTGGTCAGCCTTTGCATGAGATTTGCATTGCAAACCTCCCCATCAGTTCTAGGGATACCTGAAATGCATCCATGTACTTTTGAATTCACTTTAAAAACCATTACAGGGTACTTTCACTCCAGAGTGTAAGCCAATCTAACCTGCTGTTCTTCCAAGATCCTTGCAAGGTCACTAGCATTGCTTTTTGGCCTACTTTTTTGGCCTAGTATTAAGTACACAGCTAATAACTATCTAAAATAAAAAATTAAGCAGCAATAAAAAATATTCTACAAGCAAATTCAAGTACGTTTTTTTCTTCTAGCTTGTTTAGGTATGTGCGTTTCTACGGGATGTATTGAAAAAACGCACATAGCTGTTTTAAAAAGCATTCAATCGGCTTGGCCCTGACTCAGAACTACAACACCCAGCAGCCTTAGCCGGCAGCAGGCGGGGCTTGAAATGTCGAGCGAAGGTCATTGGCTGTTCTGCCCGTCACTCATTCTGACTCGCCTGTCTTCCTGCGTCGCCGCCCTTAGTGGGAACGAGAAAGTGGAGAGCGGATCATTTCTCGCGGATCTTGACAGAAAAGCGGGGCGATAGAGGTCTGTCGAGGAACCGAAGCTGTTTATTAAGGTAATTCATCGACTTTATGACTTCTTATAACCTCTCGGGGTCGATTATAGCTGGAGGAAGGGCGCCAGTAGTTTGCTGTGTGCCTGTGTGTGTTGGTAGATTAGCTTAGCTTAGGTGATGATGATGATGGTGATGATAATTATACGTCAGATGAGCTCCCCCGCGCGCTGCGGTCCATCTGTATTCTCCTTTTTTTTAACTTTTCATCGTCAGGTAAAGGTAGATGGGTTATGGCCGTTATGAAGTGAGTGTTTATTCGGGTGCTGTGTGGCTGTGGGATGCTAGCTGAACAGCTGTGTTCTGGTTTTCTGTAAATACACGCACGTGAACGTTACGATACTTCAGATACCAGCTGCGAAAGTTTGTTTTTTTGAGGTAACTTGGACGAGGTTAGGCTGAGAAGAGAGTGTGGGGTGTGAAGTGGCGGTTAAAGCTGGACTGACTGACTGACTGACTGACTGACTTTGCTCTGAGCTGACTGAAATTGTTGCTCGTGCACCTCCGGGTCTAGCGCGCGCGCCCGCGGTTTCATTATTAGTGTTTAATCTTCCTCCTCGCTCTGACTTTCTGCAGCAGCTCGTGCGTTATTCATCATTGTGTGTGTGTGTGTGTGTGTGTGTGTGAGGGTGTGTGAGGGTGTATGCATTTGTGTGTCCGTCCGGGGGGACCTGCCCTGCCCTTGCCTCGCCCTACCCTTCCCTGTGGTGTGTGTGTATGACGTTAAAGGGCCCATATCGTAGCTACTATTCTTGTTTTTTTGTTTTTTTTCTCCTAAGATTTCTTTATCCCTTAGAACAAAGGCCACGCCTTTCAACACTTATATGTAAATAAGCTCTGTTGTGATTGGCTGCCCTGTATTGTCTTTTTTGTTTTTTTGTTTTTGTTTTTTTTAAAAAGGAAAAGATGCAAAGTCCCAGGTCTCTGCATTTGTTGGTGGCCAGTGGCTCTGGGTAGTAGAACATGTCTGTTTCTGGCCATGCATCACTCACAGCTGACTAGTATATGTACAAATATTTTACCCCAAGAAGCATCGTGCCCTCTTTATCTTTACCTGTGAGCCGCTTCACAGCTCACTGTACAGGTTGCAATGCTGCCTGGCCCTTAAAATGGAAATGACACATCTAGAGGAAACCAAACCTGTATGTGTGCAGCTGTTTTCTCCACTGCAGCTGCAGATCTTCACTCTCAGGAAAGTGTAATGTGGCTTAATTGGGTCGTTTACAGTGATCACAAACAAACAGCATCACTTTACCCCCCCCCCACCACCCCTTTTACTCGGATCAGAAAGGCTGCTCCTGAAGCTGGGTTTCAGAGTTGATCTAATGTAGGCGTGGGGTGTAGACTGTGTGATGATGCGTCAGTGTGTGTGATGATCTGATTCAGTGATTCAACTGCAGAGATTTAGGAGTGCAACCCCCCCCCCCCCCCATTGTTTTGATAAAGGATAAAGGATAAAGGATAAAGGTGCACGTATTCGTCACTGTACAGTGTGGACTGTACAGCGAAATGTGTCCTCCGCATTTAACCCATCTGGTAGTGAACACACACTCACACACACACACGTGTTAGGGGCAGTGAGTACACACACACACCCAGAGCGGTGGGCAGCCAACTCCAGCGCCCGGGGAGCAGAGAGGGTAAAGGGCCTTGCTCAAGGGCCCAACAGTGGCAGCTTGCCGAGCCCGGGAATCGAACCCACAACCCTGTTATCGATATCCCGGCGCTCTAACCGCTGAGCCACCACTGCCCCTTTGCTTGGGTCTATTCGTGTTAAATAAACAAAAAGGGGCCGGTACTGCCACATTAAAGAAAAACTGTATGTTATAGATGGAAATGGGCAAGTATGGCAGCATATTGGTGGCCTAAGGCCTGAAGTGTGTAGAGAAAGGCTGGAGGCTGTAAACAAACAGGGTTTGATCTCCAGTGATGGCACAGCAATCCTTTGCCATCCCAGAGAGCATAATCTAACCCTTCCATTACTCAGTGTGGCATCTGTTAGCTTGTGTAACAGAAGTGTGAGTTACAGACTTGGTGTTCTCCTCCAAACATGTTGCTCAGGTGGTGTTGTGTTAGCAGCATTTTGAAAAGGACTCCCTAGCCTTCACCCTCCAACACTGGTAGCATCCTATTAGGAGGGGAATGGTAGCTAGTGGGGAGATTAGGAATGACTAATGCTGTCTTCAAGTCCTCCTCAAAAGTTCCTACTCATGACTTATGACAACATGAACATGCTGGGAAAAAGCTTGTTTTGCCAAAGTCTGTTTTCCATTACTGATCTCTTTATTCAGAAAGAAGTCATTACCAAATATTTATATCCTATTTACATTTAAGTTCAAGAGTCTGTCATATGCACAACAGAAACAGAATCACAATGATTTTTTTTTACTTTGCAGTTCCTCCACTTACTGATGTAATCTTATAAATATCAATATAAAAAGAGAGTAACACAATAAATATAATAAAAAAAATAGATGTTTACACTAAAGTACACACACATAGCATGTATGTAGCATCAGCCAGTGGTCAATTCAGACAGTCACGGGCACTGACTACCCACAGGTACACACAGCACTGTGGTGGCATTCATTTGCACTCCTCTCAGAAATGCAATACTAGTCAAAAGTATGGATAACCCTGGTTGAATTTGCAGATTGTCAACTTTAAAAGATTTGATACGAATGCTAGCGTGATTTCGTTTTTTTTTTAAAAGAGCATGCTAGGGACACCAGGGTATCTGCTGCAGTTAGGATGTCGTGGCTGGGAGGTTTTAAGTAGGCCGAAGTTGTAGGACCGTGGCTATGTGGGAGGGTGGAAATACCTCTTAAACCATGCAATGCCATGCCAAACCATGCCAATACATAGCCTTTATAACCGATATGACCAAATCTCCTTTCAGTTCAACTCACAACGTAAACATCACATTCAGAACCCAATACATTTGAGCCTGTTTACACCTGGTCATTAATTCCCAATTGAGGATTATATTTGGGTAAGGCCAAGCCATGGAAGAAAGCAAGTGTAAACTCACCCAATACACATTTTAAACAGATACAGATACGACCACTCGGACCACTTCAGGAGGTGGTCTGAGACTCATTGAGCCACATGTTTACACTGCTATAACACCTCCAGCTCTCCAAGATGCATTCAATAACCAAAGCCATTTCCGGTACAACCGAAACACCAGTAATAATCACTGTTCAACAAGTGAATTTGCATGTACCGTCTCAAACAGCCTTTGTGAAAGAGTTTGGGTGTTCAGTTTGTGTCAGTGCAGTGTGTGCATGAGTGCAGTAAAGGGGCTTCAGCAGGTTTTCAGTAGAGGGAGTTTAACGATGTCTCTGAGCAGCACCAGTATGTGTGTGTGTTTAGGGTGTGGCGTGTCACTGAAGGATGACTGCACTGTTTCTGCTCTTTCTGAAGAATGTGTGTGTGTGCAGCTGTTTTCTCCACTGCAGCTGCAGATCTTCACTCTCAGGAAAGTGTAATGTGGCTTAATTGGGTCGTTTACAGTGATCACAAACAAACAGCATCACTTTACCACCCCCCACCCCTTTTACTCGGATCAGAAAGGCTGCTCCTGAAGCTGGGTTTCAGATTTGATCTAATGTAGGCGTGGGGTGTAGACTGTGTGATGATGCGTCAGTGTGTGTGATGATCTGATTCAGTGATTCAACTGCAGAGATTTAGG